>NW_025110445.1:129877-181401 GCF_011392965.1 Frieseomelitta varia | reverse complement strand
TTTTTCTTTAACGAAGAATTCCTTCGAGTGGTTTTTGCACGGCTGCGGAGTATTTCATTCCCTGGCGTTGAAAAAGCTTCGTAAAAAGTAAAATATGTGGTATTGGGAATGGACTGCGCTCGGTGGAACGGAACGCCAGCCTTTATTACTCTCCCCCCCCCCCCCCCCCCCCCTCCACCTATATCTATTAGCGACTTCAAATTAGTTATAACGAGCATAATCATCCATCCTATCATTCACTGCGAATGTTACTGTGCATTCTGCGCACAGTATTTCCATCAGTTAAGAAAACATTTCTTTAATCTGTTCTTAATGGTTCAAGGACGAAGAGCTCGTCGAACATAGTAAAATAATTGTACAAGTTTCTCAGAACTGTACGAGATAAAATCAGCGTGGAATAATAATTTTATAATTATTATACGTCGTGTCAAAAATAACCAACAGCGTCGAAATTGCTTTCAGCTTTCGACAAATTCCTCCGAATATGCGACGGAAGAATCGCATCCACCATCGCGCGCGCAACAATGCACAAGAACAAACACGTACAAACAGTAGCCATCGGAGAGAAAAGCGTGCACAGCGAGTCATACTATGTACATATATCGTTACGGTTTGCGGGCCGATTTCTTACACTTTAGCGACGCTCGCGTTTCTCGCGCAATCAGTATTCAGAATTCCGCCGTTTTCTTTGTGCTTGATTCTCTTCACTGGGGCGTGTAAGAGTCTCGACAAAAGAGACAAAGGAGAGGCCTCCCCCCGACACAAGCCTCTCCTTAGTAGCGCATAGTTGCTCGTGGATACGTACGTATGTATATCCACTCGACGCTCTTCAGCTTGCCAGCCGAGTCATTTTTCACTCTTATCGTTCGGTGTGTCTTTATTTAAACGCGACTCGAAAAAGACTGCGTCTAGTATACGAAAGCTCAGAGTATACAGAGAAGAGAAGAGAAGAGAAGAGAAGAGAAGAGAAAAAAAGAAAGAAAGAGAGATGCCTCCTTCTCGATAAAGAAAATCGCGACGATATCGTTGACGAAACTTTTCTAACGATATAGGCGGGATAAGTGGCCTCCTCGCGAAGAAACCTTGGGGGAGAGGGGCTGGACCCGTCGACGAGAAGTTTCCCTCGCGCGTTCTTTCTGACGGAAAGTCGCGCAACCGACCGACTTGCCGATAGCAAGTTAGCGAGCTCCCAGTGTCCGAGAGAGATTTAAACTTTGTTGCCCGCATACTTCGGATATAAAGAGAGGTTCTCTCGCGCGCTGTGGGCGAAGCCTCGGAAACTGGAAAACAGGGACAGTTGCAGCCGAGGCCCGTGGGAAATTGTTTATTAAACGGTTTCGCCGCGGCGCCGCGTTGAATAAATAAAACAGCGACGTTCTCCAGGACAGCGACGATACACTATGCATGCATTACATCCGGTGAAATTAATTTGACGATTTAGCGGCGACTGCTTGTGCCGCTCGAGTCTGCACAGAGGGGATACATATATATTCTTGGCCGGTGTAATTTATGATCGTTATTTGGCAAATTGAAACCGACGATCTCAATTTCCGGCCGGGGGCACACACCACCGCATACATAAAATATTCGCCGCGATATTCGGGAGACTTGGCTTGGCTTGGCTTGGTTTCAGCTTTTAGCATTACCAGCTTCGAAACGTATGCGCCCACGGTTAAATTCTAACTGCTGATCAAAGAGGATTATAAGCTTAAGTCGGTTTGCCTTGCAACAAACGAGGTTGACAACGCCGGTAAAGGTCGGCCGCGCGGAATCCGATAGAATTCCAAAGCTTCTGGCTTGGCTGTTGGCCTCGCGCGGATCTACCTACTGCCATCTACCTACCGGTCCAGGGTAGAAACCGGGGCTGAAAAATACAGGGAGGGGAAAACACGCGGAAGTAGGAGAGAAACGAAAAACCGTGAGAAATTGTGTGAGTACCGTGAAATGATAAACGATAATAATATACGAGCCGGAAGCATTCCGAAGAATTCCCTCTTCCTACTCTTGCGCGCCGTCGTTTCGCTATTTCAATTTCGGCGTGAGATACGAGCGCAGCTGTGGAAACGCTCGGGAACTCTTCCGCGGCGGTCAGATTCAATTAAACGGGTAAATCGGTATGGTTCATTAGCGAAACTCGCGCTCGTTTCCTGGTACAGAATGTCGATCGCTCGCGTTATTATTTCTCGAGGAAGACGGTTTCTCGAGGATCTTTTAATTCTCGTCGTTAGGCAACGAAATTGTGCGTTTGGCCTTCTGGTACCACTCGGCGATACCGTCCGATGGAATGCATTCCATGGCGGCAACCATACAGAACGAAAGCTCGGAAGGAATCACAGAAGCGTTAACGAAAGATCGAGGAAATGATTTCACGATCTGATTGTCCGGGTATTTACTGTCACTCGCCACGTTGCGTCGGGTTATTCGCCATCGAACCATCCTTGGATAACGGGGCCTGGCCGCATACCGACGAACACGCCGGCATAACGCGCCGCACGTGCATAACGCGTCAGGGCCGCGACGCATAACAAACGATTTTCATACGAAACGAAAGAAACGAAGCGAGTCAAGGGGGAGCGATGTTAACATTTTCGCGTGTGTGATTGAGCAGCCGCCGCAACACGAGTGCCACCATTTCGTCCTTTTGATAAGGACGGCTCGTCCAGGACGAACAGCTGAAACCCATTAGAAACTAACGACTGCCAGCATTATCCGGGTCCGCGACATGGACCGGGGTTGGAACGAAGTTAAAATAGAAGAGACTGCTTTCAGCTATTTCCATCTACTTACGGCCACCATTCCGTTGGTCAAATGTTATCCAGATCCCGGGTACGGGTTTCAAACGTACAGCGCCACTGTCGCAATCGTGCCGCGAAAACGTCGCCGCTGTTTTATATCGTGAAACGTCACCACCGACTCCTTTGCGCGAAACCGAGTCAAAGCCCAGCGATGGCTTTTCGATATATATTTTTGCCGGCGACCGAAAATTCATAGTTTCGGCAGGCTGCTCTTGGATGTCTCGCCTGAAGCTGGACGATCGATGTTTAGCGAATGTAAAACTGTTTGCAGGTAGAGATATTTTAACAGTATTGTTAAAATACGAGAAACGGTGTGATTTGGTTTATCAATGAACTACAATAACTAGAGTCTAAATGAATACTGTAGCTTCTTAACACTGGAACAACCGACGATTAAAATGTAAAATTTCCATTAGAAACACTAAAGTAAAGTGAAAGAAATAGAATAACTTCATAATACAAATATGAAGTGCACAAGTTTTTATTTATACGTTTTACGAAAAGTTATTTAAATCACTAAAAATACGTTGTTTTACATCCATGACGTTTTTAACAAAAATCATAAACTAGTCGTTTCGATTATTTCGGTAGTTATTTTGGTGTTAAGTTATTCAAGTTCCACAGTTACAGTTAAAAGGAAAAATTATTCTATTCTCAAAAGTAACATCGTCGCCATTGTCCAAGGACAAAAACATTAAAACATTCAATTAATGCAGAGATGAAAAGATTAAAATATTCAATTAATCCGAAGATAAGAACATCGAAATATTCAACGATAGAGAAATCCACTTGTGCCTTCGGCTACGCAGAAAGAGAGATATCTATGCCATTAGGTCAAATTCGACCCAACCATCGACGCGACTGCAAAAACCATCAACTGTCCAAGAATTAAGCGGGAACAAACATTCCTCTGTGTGTACTACGTTTCCAAATTTGTCGTTTCACGAGGGCGTGAAACAAACGCGAGTGGTAATAGTTTGCAAATTCTTGAAACTGTTGTATCGCCTAAGGTTAATTGCACGGCAGAGAGCGAGCGAGCGAGCGAGCGAGCGAGAGAGAGAGAAAGAGAGAGAGAGAGAGAGGCCCCGTGTAGTCGAAGGGTGAGCTTCATGCGACGCGACATGCATACAGGATCGTTTACGTTGGGCGCAGCCATCGGTATAACCGCGAAGTCGCGGCTCGGCGCCGCCAGCAGACTACTGTGACAAATTACACATAATTCACGAGTCAATTTCACACACGGTTGTCCCGCCAGAGGAGACAGCGCCGTTGAATACGAGCGTGCTAGGTTAATTCGAGGAACGAACCACTTGGACCGTGAACGGAAGTAAACACGCTAGCAACGATGATACGTGCAGATCGTCGTAACGAATGATCGGCTGTTTTGCCATGCCATAACGGTCGGTCAACGCAAATTGCCTGGTTCAACACGGCTAAAGATAAAGGTGTCCCTGACAATTGTATCGGCAATCGATGCCGGAGATGGTATTCAAAAAAGGAAACGTGAAATATGAACCGGGAATGTTTGTCCGAGAAATTCTTGCTTGATTTTTGTACGCTGGTATTTGAATACGTGATAGTAGACGAATGTTAAGGAGCACACGGAGAAGAAACGATAATTTTCCGCATCTTTGCTTTCTTTTTTTTTTTTTTTTTTGAGGAATGATCCAGTAATTAGTTGGTGACATAATTAGACAATCGCAATTAGTATTTTCTACATAACTCTAAATGTGAACAGATCAAAGAGGATGAGACGAAATTTATTTCTGATAAATGTTTGTCATTTTAAATGTAACTTCAGTTGGAAATATTTATTGGAGAATAATTTTATCAGCAGAAATGATTAATTTTCCTACGCAAACTGTATCTTTGATATTTTTCTAGATACGTCGACATAAGTAAAAGTAAAAATTCGCTGTGACAGATCTATTTTCCTATATTAGAAATAAAAAATTTCAGTATGGATCGAGAGGGATAATATATCAAACCATACACGATTCGAATCATGAAAAAGATTGAGATCTTCACGAAGTTAGACTCGTATACATTCCACAGTTGTAATTTCTATCGTTTCTTAAAATAAAAAATTTAATATAGAAGGGGGGGGGGGGGTCGATTTATCGAGATACCGTTAAAAGTGTGTAGGAAGATCCGTTACTCTTCTCGACACCGTCTAAATTTATACGGTGACTGATTTATTATGTATAGTAGATAGATGAGTCGTAAAGGTGTTTAATATGTCTCATAACTAACGGAGTATGGACGACTATACCGTATTTGTTTTAGAAAAAATTACTAGGAAACGATAGATGACTGTTAGCATAAAACCAAAGGACAGAGAGAGAGAGAGAGAGAGAGAGAGAGAGAGAGAGAGAGAGAGAGAGAAGTGTACACGCGATAGATTATAATTACTTCTTGAATCTTATCTTACACAGGACAATACGCATAAACGTTATATTAACATTAACGTTTATCGACGACAAATTAAAATCCCTTATTTCTTTTCTTACTTGGTACGATAGGTATATCAACAAACAAATCGACATCGACAAAGTTAAACCTAACCGAAACCTAAATCAACTTGGGTGGTATTCATTGTAAACGTGGTTGTATTAAAGCTTTCTTTCTGGATACTGGGTGGAAGGAATATCTACAAAATATAATGCACTTCCGTGCATAATAACTGGTACAAGATATGTAGCTTATGTAGCTCATCACGTGTCACCATTATCACATACCGCAGATTAGCACGTAATACAAGAGCTCGGTTAATACACATACACTGTACTTTATTTAAATGCCAGCACTTAGGGAATAATAAATCGTTCGCGCTACCGTTACTCAAATCGTAAGAAGCGGGATATTAGCTGAACCGTTTATTAGACATTCAACTGTAAACGTAATTATTCAAACATCTCCAATAGCTGAAGCGGAACAGTTTAGGTTGCGTTACGCAATTTCCACGATGACCTGTTTTAATTTGTTTTGGCTTTATTCTGATGGTGCAGACCAACGATGGGGCTCATCACATGTGCAAGATATAGAATGTAAATTGAAACGGAGCATTTCAAAGTCGAACGGTCTAACTTAAATTTCATTCAAACTTAGTCGAGTATCTACGGTGAGATAATATCACATGAATATTCTGTTGATCGTACTTTAGATCATATTGCAGGATCTCGCACAAGGCGTTAAGAAATTCTTTCTTACGTATATAGTGATTCGATGAAGTCTCATAAAAACTCGTTGCTGGATTACGTATTTTTTTTAGCTTTCTTTTAATTCTAGTAACTTATGCACATATTCTCTTATTTCAAATTATATTAACCCATCTCATCAAAATCTCACTTTCATCCTTTACTATATTTTATATTACATCGTAGAATCCCACACGAGGCATAATAAAATTCTGTTTTACAACTCCGAGATTTTTACACTGTAGCAGTGACTCGATAAATTATTGAAACACCGCCGTAAAAACTTTTTTCTTACGGATTACGTGTCCTTCAGGCATCTCTGATCTCTGTGTGTATAATTTCTACACATACACACGATCTCTTATTCATTTCGAAATGCGTCAGAATAAATCCCGCCGCATCGAAACGACAAAAATCTCGGAAATTAAAATTCCAACAATTTTTCCGTCTTCCACAAAAAGTCCCCCGAAAGTAATAAAATCTTCGAGAAATCTCTAGCTCTGCTATACATACCATTACCAGCCCAAACATCCCTCAGCAAACAAGTACCACGCAAACCCACCTCCGTTCTTCTCCGTCCACGGTAAAAGCTAAAACCTCCAAACATTCCAGTTCCCAACGTCAAAGTATCGTTTTACTCCACGTCCCCGGAGTCCGCGCGCTCGCTCGCTCGCTCCGCGGAGATCGAGTTCAAAAACCTTGAACGATTAATACGGGCTGATGCTCCGCCGTCTGTTTTTCGTGTGTCCAACGAGGAGAAACGGAGAGCGTTGCGTGTCGAGTGGTCGCGCCAGCCATTGAATACCGAAACAGTGTATACACAGCGGATTCGAAATAGCCGTGGGAAGTGCCGTGGGTCCGATGCCTTTCGAATACTAAATACCGGCGCGAGTAACTCGTAGTGGTAACTCGGCTAGGTTCTCTGGTACACGTAGGGAAAAGGTGGCGGGTAACCTGGCCGATCGCCGCGGAACCGAAGCGTTAAAGCGTTCGTTGTCGCAATACGGGTGCCCGCGCCTTTGTACACGCGTGTGCGCGTGTGAACGCGTGTATCGTCTGGCGGTTGCGGCCGCGGATATCCAGGTAAGTAAGGCGTACGTAAGCGAATACCTTCCGTGTACGCTTACATCGCGGTGGTATACGTTCACGGTGTCGTCAAACGACCAGCCACGAATACCACAGCATAAACAGAGAGGACACGAGGGAGAGAGAGAGAGAGAGAGAGAGAGAGAGAGAGAGAGAGAGAGAGAGAGAGGTTGAGATCATTCGTGTCCGCCGGAATTTATGGGGTCCGTTCGAACAGCACCGCTACAGCTTGCTGCTGAATTTGCATAGAGTCGAGCGCTAATAGTCGGAGATAACCGAGCCAGGAAGAGACACCGACGATCGCCGGGGACGACGCCTTCGTGCCACGCGAGCTTCGTGTCGCGCGCCTTTTCGACCATTTTTCACAATGGGTTCCCATTTTTTTTTCCACCTATTTTCGGATATTGTGTTCTTCTCCTTTTTTTTTTCACTTACTTTTCACTACTTTTCACTTACTTTTTTACTTCACTACTCTTTTCACTTACTTCTCACTACTTTAGTAGCTGAAGGACCTACGCTTTGCTTAGGATCTTCCCACCAAGATCGTAGATTTGCATTATATCGAATTTCTTTTATAGAACTTTAGCTTTAACAATTTTGAAACTTTGACACGAGAAAGGCCAGCATTTGTGATGTCTTTGGTAGAAAATAAAAAGCTATTACGTGAAATGTTGAAGCATGTATTTCAATCGAGGTTGAAATTTGAGTTTCGTCGCTTAGTTATCGATCGACACGTGGATACAGATAATTGGTAGTGATTTAAATATCCGAGTGGCGCTTATGATGGATTAAAGTGGGATCATCAAGTGGACACTTGCTGTATTATAAATATGTAGTGACCCGACTGAGGTGCTTCTCAGTGGCGATGCGAACCGTTCATTAATTGGGACACGGTTAATTAGATCTTTCTTGGAATTAATTCGCATATTGTACTCGTGGAATCAAAGACTCGAATGTTAATCACGTAAACAGTCACAAGATTGGAATTTGTCGAAATTTATTACTTGTATACACATATGAATTACAACAACGAACACGCTTCTAAACGTTCTTCGTCGAGTTAGAATCTAAAAGAGAAAAAAAGAAAAATGGACACGTCCATCAATTACACGTTTCCGCTCGCAGGTTTAGCATTTACAAGCAACGTACACGGACATCGTTTAGTCATCGTGCTCGGAGCAAATCTCTGAAAGCTTCCGAATCGGTTAATACCGATGTTGCATAGTCATTCGTGGTTCAAAGGTTACTGCCGGTCATGAAGATACAACCAGTAGTCATTGACTTCGTCATACCTGACCGTTCGACTATTTATTTCATCTTCAGGCTACAGAGGTAGCCAATTGTGTTCGATAAAGCGTATTAAAGCGCTGCACGTTACAACTACCGAGTAGACAAATACATGCATGAGGATGGTTCTTCAAAGGATTTTACCAACACATCATTATACGATGAGATCGATGTACGCATGCAAATAGTGAGCAGTTTATAGATACCACGGAGGTGAGTCGAGAGCTCTTTCAATACTGAATTACCGTAAGATAAGATCCTTATTTAGAGATCGCTGTAGATACGCGTGTTCAATGATTGCTTGATTGTTTACGTGCTTGTACATGTTTTCTTTTTTTTTTTTTTAAATTGTTCGAAAAATAAACGAATAGAGAGGACGAGGTGCAAGCATAAAACTTACTGTGATACAAAATATTGAGTACGATTTAAATTTTGTTCAATTCCAATTTCATTTGAAATGAGCATCTTTTTAAGTTTGGTTCAACAAATGACACAACAATTTGTAATTATTTCGATAATGAAATTTTCATTTTCCAATCCTACTTTCATTAAAAATACTTTTTTGAGAAACTATTACAGAATTGTACAATTCGAGAAAAGGATCACGATAAGAATGAAATAGGATCTCCATTCAAAATCAAAATATTGAAAAAAAAATTCCTTTCACGCGTTACATTTAAATTGCAGCCCAACATTAGCTTGATAATTCTTCCAAGAATCAACCATCGATTCAATACGCCAAACGCGCGTATTGATCAAAAGTCTACGTCTGTCTCTCCGCCGACAGTAATACACTCGTACATATTAAGCGATCCGGATAACTTTCCCCCTTAATCAGTTAGTTTTCTTCCGCGAGTAAAAAGCGCGCACACGTCGACTGGTAAAATCACCAGGTTACAAGCATATTGAACCGACGTACAGGGTGTGCGTGCTCGAAGTGTGAACAGTTTCCGGCGAAGCAACGAAAGTAATTACGTTATTGGAACCGCTCCTCTGTTCAGTCGTGCAGATCTGGTCGCGTGCTCGTGACTCAGCTAGTACGTGGTGTTGTGCTTGAGCGGCACTGGTTTGCATAGGTTCAGTTCTCTCTCTCTCTCTCTCTCTCTCTCTCTCTCTCTCTCTCTCTCTCTCTGTCTGTCTGTCTGTCTGTCCTTTCGTAGACTAAGCTAGGCGTGGTTTCGTGTATTAAATTCTTGCTGCGCCTGATGGGGTGCACGGTGCATGCACGCAAATTAGAAACATACCATCAGAGATACACGGTCCGCGCCCTCGGTGGAACGTTCTGACGACATTACACGGACTGAAAAAGTGACGAGCCAGCCGGGCGCGAGGCTTCTGCCTTCAGCTCGCGTCGCTGTTACGTATTTACGGCAATTATACACCACCGAAATGCATATTTTCGCGTGCGAAGCAAGACGGACCCACGTTGAAGAGCGTGCAACGGGGTTATCGCGCGGGGTCGTCCTCGTTGCGCCTGACAGCTTTACGTCGCGGTAACTTTGTTACGATTATCGTGGCTAGACGCCGCCTGAAAGGATGTTCATTTCATTTGCCGAGGAATTGGTTGAACTAGAACGTACACGTGTTTGGAATATTGTATTCTCCGGGCGGTTGCCCACCGCACGCGTCCCGTTTCGCGACACGTTCCAGGGGAAGCTATTCCTGCGTTTAGCTAATTGTTCCCACGTTTCGTGGAAAATTTTCTCAGAGAAATCAGAACTGACTTTCGCGCGGTGAGGTACGTTCGACATACGCCTGAACACGAAAAATGAAAGAAAGAGATTGAACTTTAAATTTCGAAGAGATCTGTACTTAACTAGAATTGATTAACTCTCTGTTATCTTGAGAAATATAGAAAACCAAGTCTTGAGTGTCTTGCGTCGTAAAATCATTCCGACGAAAATTAAATGATACAATTCGCGATTACTCCGGACGAGAAACGATATTTCGAAAGTGTCTCGCAAAGACGGGTTCGAACGTTTCGAAATAATTCAGCGGAATACGTAATGCGCGACACAGAGAGGGTGACTGTCGTGACATTTTTGAAAGTAAAATCTCGGAGGCTCGTGGACGCATCATTCTGCATGGGATGAACGGCAGGAGAGAAAAAAAAGGGAAATGAAAAAAAAAGGAAAAGGGACGAACGGAGGAAAAGGGGGAGAAGAAAAGTGGTCGTGACGAGGAGGACAAGCACGACAGTCGGGGGGAGGGGGGGGGGGGATGTTAAAAGTACGAATGCGTTCAATTCCTCGAATTGCATCACTGTCTGCCGAGCAGACAAGAAGGCGGAGAAAAAGAGAGCCTCTGTCGAGTGCAAAGGGCGATTGAAAATGTTGGCGCCGATTCAACGAGAAGACTTTTCTTATTCAGACTTCGTATACATGGGAAACTTCACTCGAGGCTTCGCATTAGCCCCATGGTCAAGTCCGAATGAAACGAAATATTCTGTTCGAAATATTCGACCGGTAGAGGACGACTTAAATTCAAAAGAAAAGACGAATCAAAATTCTTGTTCAGGTTAGTTAAATTAACAAACTTTGGATGAACTTAATCCCTTAATGATTGTTTCGAAATTTAAGAGCAACGATACTAGCAAAAACATTTATATACCCATGTGACACTGATCGAGAAATAATTTATCTATTATTAGGAACACTTCTTGAAATTCTTGAGACTTCATAAGATTACAAAATCAACGTGGAAGGAAATTTAGACTCTTTGATCACTGACACTAATTGTAAGAGTTCACGTTCAGATACGAGTAGATTCAACCAGCTGGAGTTCGTCTAATCAGACGCACTAACTAAAACTTTATCTCAATAATTGGCCTTCTTCTATCGTAGCCCCAAATCACTTTAAAATACAAAATACAAAAGTCTATCTTTTCAAATTGTAAATGAACTTGAGAGTTTATCAATTGCCTCTCGGCTTGGTATCACAATTTTAGATATTCGATTTGCATCGAGTCCCGCTCGAGTCGATTAAATTACTCAGATTCAACTAATTTCGTTTGAAGTTTGTGTTCATGCAAGTTGTACCGTTTACTTTATTCGAGCGATTTTCACTTGGCACGGAAAACGAAGAACAAACGTGACTCAATTTTCACGCGAATTGCATCGGCGAGATGTAACTTGCTTGATCTGGACATTCAGCGTTTGATTGGCAATGAGCGCCATGGTAGTAAATTTCAGAGAACTGGTATTATCAATCTCGGATCGACAAAAGGAAAGTCGGAAAAACCGAGTTCATTTCAATCACTGGGCTGATTCTCTGTCGTCCTGTCGTTCTCGGTCAGCCAGTTTGTCGTTTCTTCGTTTCATGGAGGCACAACTCGCGAAAGCCAGTACAATTACGTAACGTCCGGTCGGCGGCTACTTGAAAAACTGTGACTTTACACGGCACGTTAAGCCGGCGTAACGACCGGCCGCAATTATGCTCTGGGAAACGAACGTACAAGCACGTGGCACAATCTTATTACGGGTGGTCCAACGAGCGTCGTGGTCGAAAAAAAAAAAAAGAAAAGAACGCTGGACTTATAGAAATGAAATTCCCTATGGAAATTCGTGTAATGAGACAGGAAGAAAGTATTTCACTGTAATGGCGATCCCCGGAACGACTGAAGAGAGCTCAGTGAATTGAAAATATTAGGGACATCCATAAGTAATGTCGTTTCTTGACTGTGCAAAATTTTATTTTAATAGTTTTAATAGTTCTGTAATTTAATAATTTTATTTTAATAGTTTTAATAGTTTTAGTTTTAATAGTTTTAATATTTAGTATTTATAATTTAGTATTTAATATTTAGTTTTAATATTTCTATTTTAATAGTTTTAATAGTTTCAATCTATGATATAATTTAGAATAAAACACACTAAATGTTATTTTACTAGAATATAAGTTATATTACAATAAGTTAAATTATTGTTACTAGACGGCAATGTTTATTAAATTTGGAGGAAACATTGCTTGTGGGTACCCCTAATACTACTTCTTTCATTTTGAAAAATTCCATAAAATTATTTATTTCGACTGGCGCCATAATATATGCGAATTCAATATTAATAATATTTAATGTACAAAAGAATCAATATCCTTCAATTATCTGTACTTAAAAAGTAACATGCATAACGACTTAACATGTACTTAATACAACATAGACGTGGTAAGTCATAAATAATTCAAAATCACGCTAGACAGATAGAGGTAAACGTTGCATTAGATTTTTCATCGATACCTAATTACAACATCTACACTAATTACAACATCTATTATTATATAATTATAATTATTCACTCTGATCAGCTTATAACAGTCTATAATCCAAAATGATTCAGACCTGAACAAATTCGAAAGTTAATGCAATAATTAAGTGGCTCGGTTTAATAATCATCCGTAGTACTTGATGCGGCGTCGTCGAATATATTTATGAGCTATAAAATAGCAATTATTAAGAATAATAATCGTAGAGTAGAACCGGCTTGGAGAAATTGAACGAGTTATCGAACGGCGCGGTGTTCAATTTCAGTTTAGCATTTAATTTGCAATAATATGGATATTAACAGTTTCTTATGTTCGTTAAGTTTATTGGTATAAGTTAGTATCGTGTAAGTTCGCGCGATAGTTTCAGTTTCTCTCGGATTGCATTCAATATATTTATGAATAAGCGATTGCAACCGCTTCGATTATAGAAAAATCTACTTTTTTCCTCCGATTGTTGTACCAAAGTACTAAATTAAGGAATTAAAGACTCAAGTTAAGGAATGGATTGGAATCTTTCACAATCGATCATGTCACGGCTGCAGAAAGTGAATTTTTGACGAAGTTAATTTGAAATCTATCCATCTTTCGACCATGCACAATCGACTGTCAGACAATTTAATTCAATCAAAAAATAAAAAATAAAAAAAATAAAAAAAAATAAAAATTTAATCTAAAATTCGAATCAATCCAACGAGTTGATACTACGAGCAAATAGTAGCAATAGTACTTTCATTCGATAAAGACACGTTTGACGTACACGTTTAGTATGAAAAATATAATTATTATCCGGATCAATAGTCCAATATTTTTTTCCTTTTCAAGTTTTTACAAAACGATTCCCATCAGAGGGAAAGAAAGAATCGTGACGTTCCTCTCCTAACGTTGGTAATATTCAAAGCGGTTAGCGAAACCACCCTGTATCGGAATGCGAGAAGAATCGCGGAAAGTCCACGTAAAGAAGGAATTTCATTGCCTTTGTGTTTGCGAAAGGAAGTCGGAGCAGCCGGTGGAATGAAACATGGCGATCGGCTGAGAAAGAGAGAGACCGGGAGCCAGAAGAAGAGAGGGGCGTCCGACAATAGATAAAGAAAACCGAGATTATACATCAAGTTCACCGCGACGAGGAGAGTCTTTGGAGAGAGGGCTGGAGCGCGTAGAGCTCCACGGTTACCGTGGAACACAGGCGGTCTGCTTGCATCATTTTGGGCGATCGTCTGTTCCGTAATACCGAGGTTGCAGACGCCGACCCGTTCCACAGTTCCATTCGGCGCCGCGACAACCTACACGTGCTCCCTCGAGCTCACAGGGTGTGTACCTCTGTGTTTTAGTGCACGAAATGACGTAGGACGTCGCGGCGGGACGGTACGGACGATCGATAAATCTCTGCCAGATTTATGGCGATATAAAGCTATTTCGTTTCTCTCCTAAGCACGAAGGCGTACATACGTCCTCTTCCGCGGCGGGGAAGATTTTCCCGTGGTAGAAGTGGTCGAACGATAAGGCGCGTCCCCAAGACGAATAACCTGCTGACAGAAATGAAGTCGATACGCCGTTGGAAAGTAGAGGAGTTTGCATCCAGTTTTGCAAGAGGGGGAAGAAGACCGACGATGGGTAGCTTTGAAAGCAAGCACGTTAATCTCCCTGCTACTTGATTTTCGTATCGTGGCAGAAATTAAAAGATTTATGACTGCACGCAATCTTGCTCGGAATCTGCATCCCCAGGCTGAAGAAATGAAAACGGAGATGTAAGGGAAGCTGGAATAGCGCCAGAACGTCGTGCTCTCAGAGATTGGCAGTTTCGATTCGACACGGTTATTGTTTTATTTCGTTTCATACCCTCAACGAGCAATTTGTATTCCTTTTCCTTCGCTGATGCACGGCGCGCGCGACTTTTGCTGTTACACAGATTTCATATCGCGTACAAACATATTGGAGAGGGATTGGCATTTGGTACCGTCGGATAGTTTACTATGCAAATCGCAAGTGTCGCTGTTTCGTTAATTCTCGCGCGCGGAGAGATCAGTCGAAGTATTTGCTGCTGCTTTAAATACAGCTGTTTTTGACAACAGTGGCTTTGAATTTCAGTATAGTTCAACTTAGTGTTCACGGCGTGTATTGCGACAATTTTACGAGACATTCATGTACAAAAGTGTTTGTCTCATACGAGAGAAACGATAAGAAACAACTGATAATTGACGAAACGAATTTTTCTCGATAATTGATAATTAACGGAACAATTAGAAAATAAAACAGTCTTACGGTCAATCAATTGAAAATATACATAGCATCAGTTTTCAATTATCATCCGTACCGAATGAATACTAATTTCGTACGAATTGATTTTACAAAAACACCGTCGATAAAATATTTCACCAAATACCTCCTCGATAGCACTGTTCCTCCGAGGTGGTGCGACTTCTAATTTAAAAACAGACAGCAGAATTCCAGATTGATTTACGGAAATCCGACGTCTCGGAAACTTTCGACAAAACAAGAGTGTGACAGTAGTATAAATGAAATTAAGTCAGGCTCCACGCCAAATACGTTCACGGCTCAGGCGAAACAATGGCTATCATTTAACAAGGATTATTACTCGCGATTGTTGGAAAATCTGTCTGGAAACGGGGGGACAAGCGGGAATCCACCGACGCCGAATGAAACCGAGCGAAATGAATAGCGAGGCATCAAGCGTTTCGTGATAAAGTTAAATTCCCCTTCAAGAATTAGTCTTGCTCGGTACACTTAACGACCGGTATTTATCACGCATTTGGCCGTTCAGTTATTCCAACAGCAGTTTGTGGCGTACTGGGTGCAGGAACGATATTTTTCATAGCGAAACGAGCGACACGGAAGGGAAGGCTGGTTAAACGAACGATGAAAAATACGGAACGATAGCGGCGGCCAATACCACGGTCTACGCTTGTGACGCTTCTTTCCCTTCGCGGTCCACGTACGAACGCGTTCTTTTTCTATTCGCGCGTCACTGGCAAATCGATTCTGGCCCCTGGTGGATGCTGGAGCCATTTCCATGTTAACTAACCGTGAGGACAGTTAATTGGTAAACCGTGTCTTGTGTCAACCGAGATCACGGTTCTACGGATTTTTAATTACCACCCGTCACACGGGGGCTTATGAATCAGAGCTGGGAGAGATCGCGATAACGCAAATAATTAAGGAAACCGTATTCTTTTCGCTCTTTCCTTCTCTGCGAATTTTTCCCTGCAATTTCCCTCGCCGTAGAGAAACCACGAACGTCTCTACGAGCGTTTAACTTTCTCCGAAGAAGAAAATTTTTCTGAATGTATTTCCCACTACGATATTTACAGAATATTTTGGAATATTTAGACTGTTTGGTGAACTTTTGTTTATTCTTTTTAATTGAATTTAATTAATAGCTCGAAAACTCCCAAATTGTTGCAAGAAACAGCAACGAAGAGAGATATTTAATATTCTATTTTATATTTGATTCACGTTCGATTCATCACGATTTAAGACGGTTGATTCGCCGAATGTAGCAAACGCCGAATAAGGAGAAAAGCGATTGGAAAGCAACGTACGAAGCGAGGAAAGCTGTCCGAGAAAAATTCTGTCCGATGTTCACCAAGTGAAATATTTACGATCCGACGATGCTCCATTATCCGGTAATGCGGTAGCATTATAACGAGTAAATGGTACCTGTCTTCTACATATAGGCCCCCGGAAGTGGCCGTTGATTACTATAATGCGCTTACCCCTCGGCCCGTAACGCGTCAAGAGATCTTCCTACTGTGTATCTGACGTTCTACGAACGATTCGACATCGCGGATCGTGCCGAAGCCGCAGAACGAACGTTCGTTTAACGTTGTGGTTACCGGTTGTGGTCTCTTGCCGGCCATTAAAATTAGCTACAGTCATTAGTCCCGCGAAGCCTCCTGGAGCCAAGTAATTGAATATCTTTAGCGCCTGCTGGAAGATCGATGTTCCGTGTTTTGGCGGACTAGCTACCACGTTAACCTGTTCCCATGAACGATCTCTCTCTCTCTCTCTCTCTCTCTCTCTCTCTCTCTCTCTCTCTTCATCTATCTATCTCTCTCGTGGAAAAGTTTCCAACGAATCACGATCGAAAACGCCCCACCCATATCCGTCAAGTTGCCGAGATTAATTATGATTTGGTAAAAGGGAATGATGCGACAGCGACACTAGGGCGCAGAAATTATTCCGCCACTTAACGCGGCCCCTGTCCCTCTCGACTCGACGATCGACAGCGAAAGAATAACGAGCTGCCTCCAGCCGAGAGATACTTTCGTCCACTCGGAGGACAACAGCCATTCATCCGCATCAATTTGAAATTGGGGGAAGCTGGGTTACAACTGAGTTAGCTGCTTCGGTATCGCGCCTCGTGCAAGCTTTATAAGATATCAGACAGATGAATATTCCTCTCTACGCTCTGATTCGTAGGCTCTGCAATTTGAAAATAAAATATATTTCATTTGGAAGCAAAAAAAAAAATAAAGTTCGAAGGAATTTGGACGATCGCAAATGTCGAAACTTTCAATTCTTCCTTTTTAAGCGTCGAGAATTTTTTGTCCCAAATTGCAACATTTTCTCAGTTTCAAGTATATTTAAATGTAACCGAAGGGCAAAACAAATGATAAGTTTATTACTTCTTAATAATTTCTACCCAGTGATATCACACCGACGAGTTCGAAAGAAAAAGAAAGCGACGAATTATTGTACACTCGTTATGGTCCGCGCAACCAGTTGCCAGCGCAATGGGTTAATGTCACGACGCGGAGCCTCGAAACGGAACATTTCTTCGTGGCGCCTTCGTAAGATCCGCGATTCACTTTTCATTCTTTGTTCTTCCATCTACTTATTTAACAACATCCTCGGGGTAGACCTCGAAAGCGATAAGAAAGGGGGAAACCCAATTTTCATCGTCCTAAATGTGCAAGCGAATTCGACGGTGTGTTGCTGTTGTGTTGCAGGTGCTCTCTCGCAGTCCCAGTTTCCAGTATTCACGATTTACGCTCAGAAGAGCTGCTTGGCTGTGAAACCATGCGAGCGTGCCTGGTGCATCGACAGGGTCCAGGGGCATCGTCTTCAGGGGCACACGCGCAGAACAATGAACGCCTCCTCGCGGCAACACTGTCTGGAGCTCTGTTTAGGCGAGAGAGACTTCCTGTGCCGGTGAGTATGAAACGGTGGCTATTTTTCGTTTGCTGCATCGCGAATCCTATTCAACGACGGGCGGTCGTTTTCCGGCGACCTGGTTTCGCTTTTCACCCCTTCGACGTCGTCTTCGCGATATCCGCCCGCCCAGCCTCGAGACAGGCGGGGAGGGTTGGGGTTGGACGCACACTCGTTTCGAGATTCGACGCGAATCGACACACGCCGCGCGGCGCTCTTCCTCTTTCCTTTCGGTTCTATCCGCCGTCTTCGAGTATAGGTCTCGAAGAATCGAAGGCACCTCTGCACGCTCCGCTGCGTTTTCCAGTTATTGGGTTCCTCGATCGAGGGGGAGGACGTTACGCTCCTACAGAGTCTCGAGTGTTTCTTGGTCATGAAGCGGCCGTCCCCGACGTTTCATGCGAGCTGGAACATCGAGCAGGGAACGGGCCGGGCTACCCTTCTGGAAAAGTTGCAGAGAAACTAGCTCCGTGGCCACCCAGATTCCTCGTATGTTTGTCATTTCGCCCATCTTCTATCTACACACCAGTGCAGTGGCCACGAAAAACATTTGCACGCTTTTCATCGTCGCGCGTGGGAGAGACAGGACGAAATACAACGTTTGAATTTTTTCAAGAAGAATTGAGAATTTTGGAAATTTCGTTACACTTTACGATCACGAGAGCGGCGATGGAATGAAATTGAAATTTTAAAAATTAACAGTTTGCAATCCGAAATTGTTGCAATCTACGATATCTGCGTAAACGGTGAAGAAAAATTGGACAGAATGGCATTTTGTGAAATATCAGAGTGTCTGTCCATCTCGTCACGTGCCGGCAGCAACGAAAATCATTTCTGTCGCAATTCGATGAATTTACCGCGATTTCAGTAATGTAACTTCACTTTGAAAAAAAATCGCGCTTCTCTCGCTGTGCGACAACAAGAACACGCGAAGTAAATTAATCGAATCCGTCGTTTTTATCATTTTTTTTTTTTTTTTTCCTCTTAGATAAGAATGCACGTAAACATTTTTCGAAGCCGTAACGACGCGTCGATTTTATTTAAATATTTCCCTCGCGTTTTCCACGCCACACGCCGCTGCTGTTTTTCATCGTTGTCACTTTGCGTCCGCTCGAAGGCATTAGAGGAACGCTTTGATCGTGGCCAGACTAATTATACCCGCGTCACTGCGTCTTTCTCTCTATGCTATAAAAAATACCTGGTATAGAAAAAAAAAAAGAAAAAATGAAGGGAGAGAGAAAAATTGGCACGATATCGCGGCCGTTCTACGACTGCAATTATACCGATGACGGCGCGTCAGATTTTGAAAAGAGAAAAACGAGAGAAACAAAGAAAAAAAAAGAAGAAACAAAAAGAGATGATACGTGGAAACTCCGTCGTTGTAATGATCGGTCGATCTAATTTGTAATCGAGCTCGTTACCAGTCCACTCCACTTTTCTTCCGCATTCACGTTTGTACATGTACAAGCACGCGTTCAGATACATCGGTTCAGGTATGTACGAGCGGTCAGGTACATACGCGCGCCGCGAGATCACGTTGATTTTATTCGCGACATTATCGAATAGTTGCGTAAGTAGATACCGGTGACGCATGTTAAAACCGTCTCATTATAGTTGCCTGTAAAGGGCAATTTGTGCGGATTGAATCGAGAGGATTAGGCGCCTCTGCGGCCAGATAAGAATTCGCGATCTTGCAGATCGGCTGTCCTCGCGTCGGATGCGAATAACCGTACATGCAAAATAATCCCAGACGTTGACTCGTTATGCGGAGCAGGTAAGAATTTATTTATATGCGACGAGGGACATTTTGATTCGAATTAGGAAAAAAGAAAAAAAAGTGTCAGCTCTTCTTCGCTTTTATTTTATCTTTCAGAGACTCAGACGCTTTACGTGACCATTATTCATTCATTCGCGTCGGTTTTTCTACACGCGTGTACTTTTACCTGAATATTTTCGAACCGTAAACCTAAACGGTCCCGAAGTTCAATATTCTAGAAAATGGCAACGAGGGAGGGGAGGGGGAAAAAAGAAGACAGAACGGAAAAGCGAAACAAAGGGAATATTCCAGCGTTTCAATTAAACACCATCGACTCATTTTACCTCGTGTGGAGATACGCACGAATTTCCTTTGTCGCGAAATGATCGCATCTGTGATTCCCTTTCTCGAATTATTTCGTTTGAAACTAAATAGATCGCAGCGTCGAAACTTTTGTGGAAAGCATTTGCATCTCGTTAGAAAGCAGAGAGAACTTTTGGAGAGAATTTTTGGAAACATCTCGCTCTTACAATTTCGTTCGGGGACTTTAATCGCGAAATTTATCTACGCTGCAGGGAATTCTTCTGTCAAAATTACACCTGGAAGAATTCGTCGGGTTATTGTTTGCAAAAATATCGCCGGAATTTAAGTAATAGCGTGAAAGAAAGAGGATACTCTTTGGGGCGAATTCATTCTCATTTACATCGTAAAGCTGAAATTCCCAAAGGATAATGCAGAATAATTTCTCTTAAGTATTTCTCGCTTGAAAGTTTCCAACAGAAGGGGATAATATGAGCGATATATCCCGGGTTTTAAAATTAAAAATGTTTATCATCGCGATTTAACGTAGAAAAAAAAAAGAGAAAAGGATGGACACTGTGATAAACCCCCTGGCATAAACTATGCTGCATCATAACGTTTGGATGAACCAGTATTTTCCTAGTAGCAGGATCGTGACAAACAGCCGTGTATAAAGGTTAATTAATAACTAACCTTGTCATAATCGTGACGGCTGCAAACGAGCCACGGACAGCTAACCACTAAACGTATCGCAACCGATGATCCTCCGAACATTCAGCCAAAGGTACACTTCCTATAAACGTCAAGGTGTGGACACGACAGTTGGAAATCGTTTACGAGGATTTTTCTTCAATATATTGCAACACGAACTTGACGCTCGTGTAAGAAATCTGTAAATTCTGTGTTTAATCAAAGACGTTCCAGACCTTGTTAGATTCCCACAATTGCGGTGATCGTATGGATTACTTTCGATCGAGAACGTTTAACTGCGAAATTGAATGTCAAATTGGAATTACATTCCGAGATATCCAATCTTAGCATTTCGTTTCCGATTTTTATTGAGTATGTATTTTCACAGAGAAGCTCGAAAGTTTACGTATAAAGAATGTGACGTATGAAAAGATGCATCTGAAGGTTATGTGGCAATTCACGTGGTCTCATTTTGAAACGTGAAGCTTCTACTTTGAGCAGAGTTTGTTCTCTTCGAAATTCTTTAGTACATGATTTAGTACGAGATGTAGCAAGTGGAAAAGCGAAGATATCTTGAAAATTGTGAAAATTCAAACGTGCGTAAAAATATTAAAAAATTTTTTTTGTGAAATACATCAATCATCATTTCGAAGACTGAAGTCTTTGCTTTACAACGACTCTTTAAAAACTTGCTGTATTTCTTTTTTACCATTTCATTGAACTTTGAACATTAGATGACGAAATATTAGCGTTTCTTGAAGTTTTAATCTTATTCAAAATTCAATAGAATGAAAAAAATATCGTACAGCGAGTTTTAAGAAGTAGTTCTAAAGAGAAAATTTCAATCTTTAAGTCTCGTTAGTAGTAGACTGGTCATAGAAAAAATTTTTTTCGTGTCTCTACACGAATTTAAATTTTGACAGTATTAAAAATTCCCACCCGCTACACAATGTAAACTTGTTAGAAAAAAAAAAAAAAGAAAAAAAATGAACTCACCACTGTCGAAATAGAGATTTTGTACTTCATGAGATTTGTACTAATGAAGCCAAATGGACCATTTTTTACAAAATTATATGAGTTTCAATTGTCGACAATTTTTCATTGGTACATTTTGCACGCTGTGAAAATATTTGCCGGTTAAATGAAAGAATACTCTGTTCATCTCCCACGTTATCAATTACACACGCGAGAGTACGAACACTCGTATAAACAACCAAGCAATCTAATAATAATTATCCACTGAGGGGAGCTCGCGACTCAAAAGTGACTGAGCAATGCCAGGCGTGTAATACTATCCGGTTAATCAGAGATCCTACGTTCAATCATCCTCTTGACATCGATCCCGGTAATTAAAGGGGGCGGTTGGAAAGACACTCGGGGATCCAAGTGGAATTTTGATGCGTTAGCCGCGTGAAATATCGGCGTACTGGCAGGCATGCGGAAGAAAAGGAGTTTCTTCCGATTTCGATAGAAACGGACGATGGAACGCGCGTTTATGCGATATCACGCCGACGCGTCAAGCCGCGCATTCGTGAGCACGGCTGAACACGTGCACGTGCAGCAGCACACCTTGAAAGCACCTAAGCGAAAGGTCTCTGCCAGCTGGTCGCCTCGCGACCGACCCTTCCGAGCGATGCCTCGACCCGAGGCAGGGTCGAGAGGTCCTTGCCCAGCCGGAACCGTATCAAAAGTGGCATAGCTACGCGTCCGTGTCTCGGGAAACGTGTGGAAAGGGGAGCAACGGTGTTCGATCTTCGCAACAACGTACGAACATTCGTACGTGGCCTCCGCGGACCTCCGACCCTATTATTTCGGAATTTCAGTCGGTACGATTGCATATCGAAATCGTTTCGCGAGTCTTTCCTCTCGAACAGAGGAAGGTACAAGCGGGGAACCTCTCCGCTGGGTAGAAAGATTTATTTCCGCGTTCGTATCGACGGTATTTTTCAGAGGTCGTTGTAAAACGTTGCATCATGGACGTTGTTATCAGACGATTAGAAAGAAGACAACAAATGATATTCGTACGGATAACGATCTACAGGTAGATAATACGTATGTAGATATTTAACTATATACATAATTGTGTACGATCTTTCATAGATATAGAATATGTATGTAGATATTTAACTATATACATAATTATCTACATAGATAACGATCTGTATAGAAACAGACTTTTATATTTAAAATAAAAAAAAAAAAGTAAACCACCACTTCTGAGATTCTTTTGATAATTTCCATTAAGAGGATACAAGAGTTTCCTCTATCTAAGAGTTTCTTTTCTCAAAGTGCAAGTACCAAGTCACTACGATTTCAAATTTTTCATTCAACACACGCGTATTGTGTATCTACAATCGAGTATTGCAAGTTTTCATGAAAACTCGTGATCAGAAGAAAAAAAGACAGGGCCGAAAATTATTCGACTAGACCGAATTCTAGTCACTGGAGTTCTAGAACTGCGTTTCTCAGAGCGTCACGGGTCTTGAGGGAAATCCAGCGTCTGCAGAAACGCACGCGGGGTCTTCGGGTTCGGTGGAATCACACTCGCCGCTCGAAACGCGGAAGAGATAATGAGGAGGAAGCGAACGTCTCCATTAAAGAGTGGAAAGAGTGTTTGGACATGGAAAAGTATCTGTGGAAGGGGCCCGTTGGGGAGCTGGACGTTGTCGGACGGTCGGTGTTTGCGGGATAATCGCAATCGAGGGAAGCCGCGGCGGAACGTCGGCGTTATTGCGCAACGATACGTGCGTGCGGTGGTGAAGTGGGTCGTCTCGGCGCTTTGCCCGGCCACGGTTGTGTTCGGAGGCGAAGAGCCGCGGTTTCTAAGGATCGCCGGTGTAGATCGCATTAACATTCCATAGGAACGGTATTTCCACGGCGCAATCGGCTGATTAGGCGTCCGCCTAGGTTCTGACGTGAGCATCGCGTCTCCCGTGATTGCCTCGATTTTCAAGGCACCCGCGCCGGACCTGCTACATTTTGCCCCGCCGAGCTGTAAATCCTGCCCCCGCTGTAATTTCCAGCCTGCGCGCGGGTCAAAAGAGTTCACGACATTACCCACCAACCCTCGTCCGTCCTTCGATCAGATCATCGCAGACAGTCGATATACAAATTGCTGCCTCCTCTCGGAAAGAGCCGCGGTTATTTCGCCAACACGTGCGCCGCGCGAAGCGTCGTATCGGAATTCTCTTGGCGATCGCGTCAAATTGCGTGAAATTTGTGACGGATCTGGTGGTATTCACGGTGGATCGTTTAGGTTACTGCACAGTGAGGATAGTAATTCGTAGACGGCGATAACGCAGTTATAGACGAGCAGTGTGTTATTACAAGATGTGACGAGAGATTTTTTTTTTAATTAATTATCTCCGGTCTTGATTCTACCAGTTTCTAGGGCTCTATCACCTGCTGAACAGAATGTTAATTTAGATCTACGTTAGCTGGTTTGCTGATCGTTAGGATGTGAGTGTTGCAGCGTTTGCAGGAAAAGTAAAGTAAGTACGAAAAAAATCTGTATATTCGGGGAGGGATGTCGGCTTCATGTAGCCGATCTTTTCAACGTTTGTTGTTTTGAATTGAATTGAATTTATTGAAAATTAAAACCATAGGTTTGATTGCAATATGTGCAAAATGTTTACGCGTAGAATCGGTGTTTGGGTCTCGAGTCGGTTGTTGTCGGTATACTCTTTTTATTTTTCTTTTTTTTTTTTTGTATTGGCGTGTTGCTTCATTGGGCCTAGCTGCAGGATCAAGATCAGAGCTAGACCCCTACAGATGACGTTCATTGCATTTAAAAAGCTACAATGTTCTGTGGAAGCATTTAGCGTAGTATGCTTTCTGCAAATGGAATTGCCTTTGGATCAATTTCAAATTTGGCCAGATGTAATGTGCAATAATTGCGTCTCGTGGCATTGGACGATTTGAAAACGTCAGAAATCCTCGAATCAACGAAGAAACACGAAGAAGAGAAGAAGTCACCTCCCCTTCCCACCCCCTGGTTGTCGGCGCAACGTCGAAAAGCGAACGCGCGATATTAATCGCCGAGCCACTCGTCTCGATTTATCATCAGGCGGGGCTCAAAGAAGCGGCGGAACAGAAGAAAATGGATCGGTTTAATCATTCAATCTCGTGACAAGATCCGCGGCAAACCCCCGCCCCTCTCCCCCGGGATCCGGTGTACACGTCCGAGGTGTACAAACAACGCAACGAACCGTGCAACTCGCAGAGGCAGATTCAACACGGTTCTCCGCTCTCGAAATGTCGGCGATTTGTTACGAGTAAATGGCAAAGATCGGATGAATTCCGAACCGATGGTGGCGCGCGCTGATGGTTCTCGAGTGTTTGAGCCGGACGACGAAAGCCAGAGGGCGTAGCTCTCTCGGAGAGGAGTGAGACAGAGACGACGGGAGAGAAAAGAGGGAGATATATCGATGCATGTAGAGAGCAACAGCCAGAGGCAGACAGAGAGATAGAGAGAGAGAGAGAGAGAGAGAGAGAGAAAAAGAGAAGAGTGAGAGCGAGAGAAAGAGAGAAGGGCGATACTGTTTGGGTGTACTGGAAGATGGAACGAGAGCAGCGGCATTGACGATCGGTTGCCGCTCTCGTTTTACGATCGGTTGTTGATCGGACTTTCCGAGTCGAGGAATCGATCAGAAGGCGAATCGGTCGTCGAAGGAAGGAGGATCGGTTGTTGTATGTTACCTCCGCGCAAGGACCCAGTCAGCCAGCCAGCCAGCCAGCCAGCCAGCCAACCAGCCACCGGAGAGATAGGTTATTACCGGCGGCGCGCCGTATCGGCGTTCCTTGTTACCGGGTAATGAGTTTATTGTTTAAGAATCACGCCGCAGTTACATGTGCTGCAATCAATTACAATAATGTAATATAATCGTAGCAAGGTCCCGCGGCGCGCAGCCGTATAATGAGGTCCCTTCTCTAATGAGAGGATTGCTGGCGGATCGAGTTAAGCTTCGGTGTAAGCGCATTCACCCACAGGACAGGGTGAACCCTGTCTACGCGCGTGTTGGTACGCTGAATCGGCGGCGAGGGGGCATTCTTAAGCTACGTGCATTCACGTGACGTCTCTCTGTGTGTACACAGAGGCTCTTTCTCCCCGGGTTAGGTTCAGCCCGGAAAGAAACGCGGTAGCGTTACTCCGTATATCAACGTCGGCGCGTGTAACCTAAAAGAGTAGATGAGAGAAGAAGACAGACAGAGAGAGAGAGAGAGAGAGAGAGAGGGGCGAAGGGAGGAGGAGAGAGTGCAAGCAGGCGGAGGAAAGTTGAATTCAGTTTCAGCCACGTCGCGACGAGATAAAAAGTTGAAAGTTCGTTGCCAGCCGAAATTTCGCCGGAGATACAGCTTAGGAAGAACGCGCAGAAAGCCATTAACTTGTAGCGCGAAAGAGTTTCGGACGAAAATTCTCGCCGAGCCGCGAAAATTCTCTACTTATCCAGTCCCAGATATTCGCCCTCGCGTACTTTTCAAGGAGCGTCGACCGCGAGGCGTTTAATCGCGCTCGAAAATCTAATGGTCCGTTACCGGTACATTTGCCGAGGCGGCACGACGTCCGACGTTACCGTCGATCGAATTCCTTACGAGCGAGCAAATTACGACTTTTGAGAGGAAGCGTCGTAGGAGAATAACCTGCTCACTTACTTGTTACAAATGCGTGAAAATGGATGACGAGATCCTCACGAAAACAAGGTTGATCTTACCTGCAACATAACGAAAAATACACACAGTTACAACATGAATGCTGAAATTTTCTCTCAACCAATTGTCAAAACAACCGCAGTACGAAATAAATTGAAATAGCTTTGGAAATCTATTCAGAAGAATAGCGAGTCATTAGAATAGCGTTTCCGGAGAATTGAATATAAACCGTGTACTCGCGCTGTGAAATTAAGAAACCAACGAAAAGTATAGTGACGTAATGTCGTGACGTTTTTGAAAGAAACGACGCGGCATGACCTACTATACTTACACGGGATAAATGAGCTGAGATAGCAACGAGTTTGCCAGTCATTGAGGGCGGCGAATTGACCCCGTGAAAAATATTCGCCTCGCGCAAAAAAAATCTACGATAGCTTCTATCTTTTAGCGACTATCCAGGAAAAACGGCGCCGGCGAATTATGCGAGAGTCTCGCAACTAACATTTCCGGCGTAGTACTCGCGAACGCTTGGAAATTCACGCTATACCGTTGCGTTGGTACAGGGATGACGCGACGTGCACGCTTCCGCTGCAACTTCCACCAAAGGAAGCAAATGCTCGATGGAGGAAAACTTCAGGGCACAATACACACAGAAAAAGAGAGAGAGAGAGAGAGAGAGAGAGAGAGAGAGAGTGTGTGTGTGTGTGTGTGTGTGTGTGTGTGTGTGCGTTGGCGTTGCAACTTGTTCTAGCATGCAAATTTTTCCGCGAATATCTTTGTCTTTGGTCCAGCGATTCTCTCTAATGTCCAGCATTAACACGCCACAATTGCTCTTTTGTGTCTGAGAGATTTATTGCGAAGGAACTGTGCTACTCTTGGCGTACTAGAAGCAGAACCGTATAAACAAATCCAAATCCCATTTTTTGGCATCAGCAGAGCTGCACTTTGTACCAAGAATAAATGAAAATTAGAATGAAATAACAAAGAGAATTATTGGTAAATTTCTTGATTTGAAAGCTGTGACGATGAAGTTCTACGATGTTTCAGAATCTTGTATAAAAACAGGACACTAAAAGATAAATTTAAAAACAGCTGAGAATTGATAATCAATCACAAACTGAAGAAAGCATGAAAGCAATGATTTGAAATAGTGACGATGATGCTCTACGATGTTCGAGAATCTCGTATAAAAACCAGACACTAAAAGATAAATTTAAAGAGAATTGAGATATGATAATCAATCATAAACTGATGAAAGCGTGAAAGCAAATGATAAAGAGATTGGTAAATTCGTTGATTTGAAATAGTGACGATGAAGCTGTACGACGTTTGAGAACCTTGTATAAAACAAACGAAACTAAGAAACAAACGTAAAGAAAGAGAGTTAAAGACACAGTTGAGAAATGATAATCAATCATAAACCCCTTGGTAGTTGGAAGCTACGGAGCAAGCTTCTCGGCGACGATCGAGAATCGGAAAAATACGAGGGGGCATGAATTAGGAATAAGTCGGAATCGGTGTTAACAGTGTGCCGCCGAGTGGTCTGGTTCGGTTCGATGTTTGTCGAAACACGTGTTCGACGCATTAAGCAGTAACAGCACGTTCCCGGTGACAGTTATTGCGCTCTAGTTGGACTACAATTTCCTCTGTTCCCTCGGAAAGTAGGTTACTCTTCTCTCTCCTCCGTGCCCGTGCTTCCTCCACCTCGCGCACTTACCATTAAGAGCCGCTGCCCGTAACAGCGACACATCCAATTATAAGTGCGAAATTCATTGTTCGGGGAAACGGGCAGCGGTTCAGTGGCTGATCTTGTGCTCGGCGCGCGCTTGAACGACTGCCAACTTGGGCGAGATACCTCTTGCCAGAGTGTACCGGTGAACTACTCGGAGGCGCCAACAATCCCGGAGTCAAGGAGCTCCCTTGAGAAATCTTCTGTAGATGTGTGGCGAAGAGGAGAGAAGAAAGGAGCTCGCGCAAAGGGAACCAAGAGGATTGAAAAGTATGAAAGCGAAGTGCACCGTTCGAGGAAGAAGAAAAAAAAAAAGAAAAAATGAACGAAAAAAAAGAAGAGAGAAAAAGAAGAAGAAGTAAAGAGGAAAGGCTCCTATCGATGGACCAAAGATTAATTCATTTACCTTTTCGTGTACTTTGTACACAGCAGTCTGTAACTGTGACTATCTCTCTGAGAGAGTTGCGATATTTTTCCACGTACAAAACGAGGAAGACGCGCGCGACGTAAATGTTTCGTGAAACGAGGAAGCTCGTGCATGTCGTTGTCGGTACATTCGGTTGAATTTTAATGGAAGGAAAATGATTAATTCGGTGGAGGTCTGATAAAATAAATGTCCCCAGCGTGTTTTTGTAAATGAGTAAATAATGAAATAAAGATGCAATTTATCCAAGTCAGTGAAAGAGTCGTGACACTTTGTTTTGTCAATTCAGGTGCAACCATTTGAAAAGTTATGATCAGCTTTACGTCAAAATCAACTTTACGTTTATTTCAAATTGTTTCGAGTTAATAATAGTGGAAACGAACCCGTTTTTTACTAAAATATTCTTCGTATATTTTTACGTTTCTCATAATATTATAAATGAAAAAAAAAAAGAAAAAAATTCTTGTAATATATTTTTCTCTATCGCACGAAGTATCAAACGATACATCTTCATATTTTAAACTCTTCTTCTTGAACTCGTTGAAAATGCTCTCGAACAAGGTGCGTATATATATATATATATATATATATATATATATATATGCATACATACATACATATCAATTCCAACAGCTGCAACGTCAACAGAAAAGAAACTGACTGAGATAAGAGAAGACTAAATAACCCGTTCAGAATCGGAGAAAGCGAAAATAAGGAGTCGTTTTATTTGCAGAGGGGAGAGGAATGCCGCCAGATCTTGATCAATAATTGTAACGATGCACGTTTCAAGAGTGAAACCCCGGATTAATTTCCAGGCACAAAGAGAGGCAATCTCAATAATTCGTCGATGACGCTATTTGCGTACAAAGCTTATCATTGCAATGTATAATTCCATTTGTTCGAAAGCTAACTCGGCTCGCGGACTCGCGAAGTACACTTTGTAGAGCACTTCGCCGATTATCGGCCGTAATTTCAGTTCACAAAGAGTACCGTTGGCTCGTCATTGCCACTGAACCATGCCGAACGGTTAGCGTACGCGGCAATTTCTCACGGCGACCCTCGCACTGCTTTATCTTATTAACGAACGTACACTCGTAACATGTGTTGCAACATTTTTCTTTCGAATTGAAAATTGAATGCGTAAATTCGATCGTATTAAACCACTCTGCTCTTTGTGATGTAATTTGACATTTTTGAAAATACGTTCCTCTTACTTGTTAAGTAATTCGCTACAGTTTAAAAAATTATTCGCTGACAGGTTCCAAATGGAAATTGAAAAAAAGATTGCTATCGGAATTGAACTATATTATGATTAAAGAAATTAGCGAAGAGATTCACAAAGTACATTATGATCAGATTACTGTCCCTAGGTCGCGTCACAGATACTTTTATATTTTGCATACTACTACTGTATTATACTACAAGTATTCCCCGTGAATACACGTTTGTGAGAACTACCACTTCAAGTGCCAAAGACTATGTCACTATAAACGTCGAATTCGTCAAAAAATACGTATCTCATTGATTAAACTAAATCCCTGCAAATTCAACAACTCCCCTCGCCACCAACGTTCTGAAAAAACTGAATAATTTCTTCGTAGCGAGGGAACGTGCAAGTAAAGAGATGTATCGGTCAGCAAAGCGGTTTCGCGAACTAGCCTCCTGGTCTAACCATTTTTTCTCTGTTCGGGTAGCTGCGTGACCGGATGCGTCACAGATTCAGCTTTTCGATTGAAAACAAAGCCGTGAACTCTCTCGACCGAGCCGAAAGGCGAACATCCGGCCCCGCGGTATCAGGAATTCGATTCGACCGCTTCTACGGGACTGTACGAGATGAAAAGGTCAAGCTGGATCCAGCAACAATGTCGAAGAAGCAGATCACGAAAAAATCCGCAGGTCTCGCGCGCAATGTGTGTGTGTGTGTGTGTGTGTGTGTGTGTGTGTATATCGAGAGAAAGGCAGGAGAAGAGAGAGAAAGAGAGAGGACCAGTGGTCAAGATGAAGAAAGACGAATAAACGGCATTTCTGCGTAGCGTGCAATGAGCAATTATCGCAAGCCAGCTGAGTTAGATGTTCGTGCTCTACCATTTTCTCTGGTGGCTCGTAGCTACGCGCGTATACAGCGTCGTTGCAGAAGTGTTGAGCCATCTTGATTGCATAAATCTTGGCTTCGAATTACGTACGGGCTTCGTGTGTAATCCTCTTATGCAATGCCGTTGGATGTTCTCACGATAATGGAGGTGACTAATTTCTATGATTCGAGGAAAAATCGAATTTTTTTATTTTTCTACGGCGAGCTAAGAATTTCTCCTGGCTATCGTGATATTGCATCCTTCCGATCGGAGAAAAATCGGCAAACGTGTTCTTCGAATGTCTGTGAAACGGACAATTTTTCCACCGGGCAGTGTGTTGCTCTTGGCAAGGAACTCGTTCGCAATTAAGGGAAATTAAGAGGTTGTAGAAATTGTCTTTTTTTTTTCTTGACTGATTGAAAAAAAATGTTCTTCGAATCTCTACGAGAAAACTAGAAATGGGAAAACTTTTTTCTGGTCTACAGAACTAAAAGCTTTTGAAACTATTTTCGTTTCCCAAACGAAGATCGTTCGAGCGACCAGAATTGCGTCGTTTCAAATTTATTGAACTTTCTAGTTTTTCTTAAATTTTTTTTAGAAAATTCCACAAATTCGATAATTCGAAGTGATCTTCAACGGTTGCAATTTCGATACCGCGAAATCGCGGCGAAAGGAAACGTATGTGCGCGGACAGAAACACAGAGGGGAAAACCGATCGCGCGAAGAACCAGACGCGAGAAAACGACGAGAAAAGAAACGACCATGGGTCTTCTTCTGTTGGGCGTGCGCGGGCGAAATTTGCGCGGACACTCGCGGCGTGGAAGAAAGTTGCGAAAGCTGACACTGTAATTACCGAGAAGCGGGCGATTTAACTCGCGAAAAAAGACAGATTATCACAAAGTGGTTAGCCTGTCGGCCGGATTTAATGAGTTAAGGATCGCTCGGGAAACGCGTGTGCACGCGTGTATATAGTAATTTGATCAGCGAGGACTGACGTTTTAATTGCTGCCCGAGGATCTGATCCTGCAGGGAGAACTGAAGAATAAAACGTATATTGAAAGAGAGGATCCCGATGAACCAGTGACGTAGCAATTACTCGGGGCGAGTGCTAATAACCAACTGGTACGACATGCGCAAAACAGGTGTACCGAATCGGGAAACGAATACGAACGAAGGAGGACAAAGACGCGCGCGCGCGCGAGAGAGAGAGAGAGAGAGAGAGAGAGAGAGAGAGAGAGAGAGAGAAGAGAATTGATATTGAAAAAGGGGCGTGAAACAAAGCGCAATGGGAGAGCCCTCGAATTAATTAAAACAACAATTTATTAAGTTCGTTGAAACGAACGAGCGATCGTGTGCGCGTGTGTAGGTGTATATATATACACAAATGAAACCTCTGCTATTGACGACAACCTCCGCTTTGACAAAATGGATAATTACTGCAGGGAGAAATTGATTAGCATCGTCGGGGAGAAGAATAAAGATGGAACGAAGTATGAAACAGATAAGGATCAGCTGCTATGTGGGTGGCGTACTTGCTGCTGAGAAAGTTTTAACATCGGCGAGCATAAAGCAATCAATCATCCGGTAAAGTTGTTTAATTCCTTCGGTTACTCGCAGCATATATATATGTGTGTACTGCGTTATAGTTCATGATATATACAAGGTGGTAACTTATATGATATACTGTATCGATCGGCGATTATTCGCTGTGAAAACTTGCGCGATAAAACATAGAATATCCTGCGACGTGCTGTTAACGAGTATCATAACATTGAAATTTTCATCCATAGTGTGTCCTGTTCGACGGGACTGTATTATAGCTCGCGCGCGTTATCACCGGGATTCGAAAAATTCTTTTCCTCTTCTTTCTTTTTTGTTTTTTGTTCCTTTTTTTTTCAACTTTGATTAGATCGGCAAGCGTTTTCCGCTATAGACGTACTACCAAACCATTATCAGGAAATTGTTTCGAATCCCTAGCAATTGCGTACAATCTACGCGAACGGTGGGCGAATCGATTCCAACAACTACACTCAGCTTCTCTGTAAATCGAAGCACGCGATACGCTTCGTTTTCCTGTCGAAAAGCCGAGGACAAAAGACTTTGAATCGACAATGTGTCACTGAAAAACAATCAGCTCGACGCACGCGGAATGGGGTGGGGGGAGGGCAGAAAAAAACACGTTGCCAGGAATTTGTACTATCATTTCAGTTTCGAGACCAGTGGCAGCTTCGAGCCGAAGATGACTCTTTAAACGATTAACATGGAGTTTTAACGCAATTCCCGACGATGGTTCGAATGTAATGATCATAATAAATTGCAAGATATGCAGTGTAAACATTTTTACGTGAAAATTTCTTAGAAAAATAATGAATGACAATTATATACAGTATATAACGTGCATGGAAATGGGAAGAAATGAAGAAATCATTGGAACATATTCAACTTGATTCAATTTGTAATTACCGCTTGAAATCGGCATTTGGAAATGTTAGAAAAATATCTGTAGGCACGAAAATAATTGGAAATGTTCGAGATAGCGTGTACCCGCGTAACGATAAAGATTTCACGTACCAACAGGCATATTATTATCTCAAATACGTTCCATTTCAAGACGAAGGCCGAAGGAAAACAGTTTGATATCTAAGACTCGTTTCTTTTCATTCCTTCATTGCCGTTTCTCTCGCAGCCGTCGATCTATCTTACATTGCTCTTCGATCCATCGCTGCCGGACACACAATTCTCTGTGCTTGGTTCGATAGCTATTACCGCGAAACCACAGGCGTATCTTTCTTACTGACGGACTACACAGCTGTGCCGCTGTAAAAATCCCCGCATACACACAGAGAGTTGAAAGCGTTGCGTTTACGAAGCTTTCTACTCCTCGTTCGCGTATATACAGCTTTTCGCAGACCAAGAATTTTAAGTCGCAAACACGACTCGTCAACACATTGTCTGCGGTTGGGATCGTGAAAGATCTCTTTCAAAATACTCGATGTTTACAAAAAATGGTACTTACTTTTTGCAAGAAAGAAACAATTTTGTCTCCCCTCGAGTATCTTCCTGGCAAATTTTTCTCTCATAACAATAATAATGAAATTTAACACGTTATCAGATTGTGACTGTAATTCGATCGATAGAACAGTCTTGGGCACACGATAATAACGACAATTCTTGAAAACACGAATTATTCGTTCAGAGGATTTGTTGGAAGTTTCATTAAGAATCGAGCTTCGAGATCGATCATCGATCACTTGCAAGTTTCAGAAGAGGAGCTTGCTGTATTACGAATTTTCAGGAAAATCGAGACCGAGCTTTTCCCTCTTCTCTTTCAGTTTCACTGAAAAATGTACCTTCGACAGCGTTCGACTGCAACGTTAACGCACGACAGACCAACCATGGAACGTAGAACGTTCGATTTGAGAAAGCTTCGCGTTACCGACTCGCAGAGAGAGAGAGAGAGAGAAAGAGAGAGAAAGAGTCTTTGTCTTGCGTGCAGCGTATCCCCTCGATCGACACCCCGCGAGCGCATAAACGAAGGCTGAACAGCGATCGAGGTGAAAGAGCCCCGCAGTTGAACAGAGGACAAGCAGACAGTTTCTCGCGAGGTTGGATAATCGTCCGGACGTTGCGATCCGGTATTACTCGGCCCCTGGGGTTAAATTGCGATCAAGGGCTTAGCGGTGATTCCCGAAGGCCGATGGAAGTACGTGACTGATTTCTACGATTTATTCGCGTGCGCACACATTGACGGAGCCTACCGGACCGCCTCTGGCTATAATCGTTTCTATTCGTTCGACGAATATCCAGCTCGTCGTGTATTCCGTCGTTAGAAAGGCCACTCGAACACAAACTTTCGTTTCCCAAACGAAGCATGTGTGTGTGTGTGTGTCTGGTCGTACTTTCGCGCGAGAATTCTTCGACGTCGTTGACATCGACCGCGTTACTGCGGCAAGTAATTGAAGCGGGAACTAACTTTGCTCTCGTAGAGAGCAAAGAAAGCTTTGTTGAATCGGTCGATATTGGTTTTCGTTGGCTAACGTCCGCCTTCTGGAAACTCGTTGCGAAAAAAACCCGCCTCCACTCTTTCGCCAACGTCTCGAATTTGGGCAAATTTTCCTTTTGGCGGAGAAACGTAGAAAATATTTAACAGTTTCGATTTTGCTGCATTAACTTTGCTCAGATTTGTCAGTGTTTCGGGAGATTTGGGCTTTCGTTTTCGTAATTTAGGCAATTTTTTTTTTAAATGGGGGAATAAATAATAGAAAGAGTTGAAAGGAAGATGCAGAGAAATAGGCTTGCGACGATTTCAGTTCTACCCTACCGTGTTATCGAAAGTAGTGGTTGCATCTACTCGTGTCGTCTGACGAGTGATCCCCTCATTCCACTGTACCGTTCCACTAGCCTTATTTCGAGATCTGCACGGTACGTCTAGTGCTCTCGGAACGAAAAATTTGTGTCAAGATTATTGCACATAATCTGATCACTGCTATGAAAACTGCTTAAGCCAGACCAACCAGATTAAACCGCATAGTATATGCGTATCCATTCCGCGAAGAGGCTATCGCGAGAAGAGAGAACTTTGCTCAGAGTGAACTCTGTCAAATTACGCAAGACCAAGATCATTTAGATGCGACACAGTGTACCGTAACACGATCCATCATCATTTTATCCAGGCTAGTAAATCATTCGTCGGATATGGCACGGCCGCAAGGGTCAAGGTCAGAGCAACATATCTCTCAGACGAATACCGGCAGAGCGATTTACGAAACACGTATCTAATTGAACCACGTAGCCAAAGGTGGTTCAAGGCTGGCAATCTAACGTCACGAAATAATTACGTGAATTTCACGGGAGGGCAAATGTGTCATTAAAGGGATATTGCCGCGCGCAATTATGCGGCCGTTGGACGTGTTTCAGTCGATCTCCTCGTCCTTAGCGTGGCCTGGCGGAGGCACTCGGGTGGGGAGGCACTTAAGGCCTCGTGCACGAAATTAACGGCACTGGCCGTTCGCATAATCCAGCCGAGGCGAGTAACGGCGCTCGCGTTGCAATTAGCTCGCAGGGAACACACGGGCGAACGAATATTCGGCCGGCGGAGAGCGAAAGAGAGGCGCTTACACCCTCGACAACGACACCGTTACCCAACAATCTGGCCAGGCTACACCGTCCTACGCCGGGCTGCACGACACGTCGTACGGAATCGTACACGCGCAATCAGGCTTACGTCTCTCTCCCTGCCCCGAGAGGGAGAGAGAGAGAGAGAGAGAGAGGTTTGCACGAACCTCTATAAATAAACCGCGAAATGCAAAGCGCGAGCCGATCGTCGTAGATGGGCAGCCCGAGAGAAGAGGTATAACGAAAGCTTGCCTGTTGCCTTGCTTGCTACTTGCTTCTTCGACTGGGACGTCGAAGAGGGAAGAGGATCGATCGACGACGAGGTCGGGTTGGAATCTATTTGCAAACGAGATGCCACGATCTTCGGCCCCATTGTTCCTTCATCGGATCGGGCGATCGTCCGAACGATACAAGTGGCAATTTGCGGAACGATTATAACAGTACCATTACCCTGATTATCCTGGCATATTCGCGTCCGCGTAGGAGAGCACGGTGATCCGAGGAGCGCTCCTCCTCCGGTTACCTGTCCCACTTTCGGTACCTCGTGTTCTCTTGTATATCTCGTTAGACAGCCACCCACGTGGCTCCCAAATAACCCTGGGGGACCTGGTGTTGGGTAGCGACGCGACGGTGGTGAACCGGTGTGATGGTGAGGTAAGTGCATCGAGAGGAGTGGTAGGAAGCAGCGGTGGACAGAGAAACGACCGTGAGAGGGAAGAGCCGAGGGAGAGAGAGAGAGAGAGAGAGAGAGAGAGAGAGAGAGAGAGAGACAAAGAGATACACCGAGTAGGTAAATGGATGGATAGATGGACGCAGGGGGAGAGACAGAGAGAAGCCATCGTGGTAAGCGATGAGCACACGCCTGTCGGATCCGACATAGCCACTGAGAACAAGGTGGCATTGGGGGATACAGCAGCAGTCTCTCGATCGGAGTCGGCCGATAGCCGCCGCATGACAAGCCCAAGGGGTGTACGTAAACGGGCGAATCTACCTAGCCAGGCCTCTCTCCGCTCCCGTACGATGCAAGAAGACCCTTGTCCACTCTGTATGTGTCTCTCCCCTCGGAGCCTCCACCTTCTCTCCGTCCAACTCGCTGTAGGTCGGCTGGCTCTCTTGACTGGATTTGGTCGATAGCCTACATTCCAGGTTCGCCTCTCCGGTACCTGTTACCATTTCGATAATTGTGTACGCAATGTCGTGGTATGGATAGAATGACGACGCCGCTACCTCGGACTCCCGGGACCCGGGGCTTCTGAGGTTTCCAGAGACGCGGCATTGCTGCTCGAAAACAACGAACACGAATACCACCGACCGAGAGAGCGAGCAGCGGGCTAGCTCCTGCTGGTAGCTTGGTTGGTTAGGCGGTACACGGGTAGCAGAGCGGCAGACGATACCGTTTCCAGAGTATGGGCCTGTTAGCTGATTAGCGATGCGCCGCGCACTCGAAACGTCCCCGGGAACAACACGAAGAAGGAAAAGAGGCGCGCGAGTGTACGATCGTACTGGAATCCGTAGCGTCGTAAATACGCCACCAAGATCGTCCTATCGACTTAGGATCCCGATACACCGTCCATGGGAACACCGTACACCCTTTTCGCGCACCGACTCTTACTTTCTATTTCTTCTTCCCCGTGGTCGTTTACCGGCAATCGTTATTTGAAGACGCACGCCGCTGAATCTCGCGGCCCGATCGCCCCCGACCAAACACAAATTCCCCAGTCAAGGAGAGAAGAGGGATTCGCAAGACGTCGCGCATCGATCGAGGAAGAGAAACACGCCTCACGTGTGGAAAGAATGAACCACGCTCGTGTACGGATGCAAGCACGTGTCGAAAGAAGCGAAGAAGCGCGGAGGGAAGCTTTGATTGTTCGTTTGCCGCGTCAGACGTGTTTGCAGACAGTTCGAAAACCCATTTTCTTGTTCTCGATTTTACAAGAGCAATGTTTCTCTCGCAGAGTCTCGCAACGTGTTCTGACGAAAGAGGCTCGTCGCGTACGATCTACTACGTACACGGGATAAAGAAATAATATAAAGCGGCGGGTCGTGAAATAATTCACGATCACTCGCCTTGTTCTGTCAGCAAAACGTATATCTCTACAGCTACGTGTATGAATGGTTTTCGCAGGACGGCGCACACCGCGGCCAAAGAGCAACTGATCGTCCTCGTTGTTTCTCTTGCACGGATGACGTCGCATATTTATACGTCAATATGCAAGAATTAATAACCCGCGACTCCGAACGGAAAGTGTTTTCACCCTATTTCACAGTCGCAATTTATGATGCTTAAACGAAGCGAAGCAATCCTTGTTTGTGCATATACTCGACAGCTACTGACGATACCCAAATACACAAAAATACCTTCACTTTCCATCGCGTCCATATTTCTACGGTAAGCTCTTGCCTCTTGGAAGACGCCGGTTGGCGAGAGGCAGATAATCTGCTCGTTGAAAATATGATTACGAAGTTTCCTCGCGTATAACAAACTTTTGCCAAAGTAACCGCGGATAAACGCGGGGCTAGTGTTCTGCGAAAGAACTCGATACGGAATTCAAGTATTTCGAGTTTGCCCTCGTCCGCGTAACAAAGTTATCATCTCGGTAAGCAAAGAGGTAGTTTCGCTCTGAATGGAAAACATACAACACAACACAGTGTTTTGCCGATTGAGCAGAATGTGAGCAATTATTGTTCAATTTGTGCCGTGAAAAAATATTATTTGAGACATTGTCTATACCCTGTCTCAAATTAGATCAAGATACGATTTTCTTTTTTTTAAAAACTTAGTTCTTCCAACTTAGTTTTGGACGTGGTGACCGATCGCGTGGCGACTAGTGGGGCAGCCGGCGCGAAAGCGAAAGAAACGGAAAGGAAGTGCTACTTCCTCTGCTCGTTTTCGCAGCACACTTCCGGCCGGTGTAACGATACGTATGAGTAACAAGAATTAATATCCAACAACGAACCGTAAGGGAGCATTCACTTTTGCCTTGTCCGCTCGGCAACGTCCCACAATAAATACTCTTCTCTGTTTCTTTCGCCAGGCCCTGCCGACTCGGTGGATGCACGCGCGCGTGTGTGCGTGGCACACCGTGCACGTACACGCCGTGGCAACCCTAACGACACTAAAGGAAATTTGTAATGAAACGTACAAGACATAATGGCGAAGGAGGCCGAGGGGAAGCCACCGGAGCGATTTATCACGAACGCGATGTGATCGAGGCTCGCCTCTAGCGCTCGGACGTTAATAACGCCGGGCTGCGAATCACGAACGTTCTATCCACCGCCACCTTCTTCTTCTCCTTTCTCCACCGTGTGTCTACCACTCGATGCATACCTAATAAAGCAGCACCGGCCGCGCGCATCCACGGACGTTCGCGCATCGCCTTTTCCGTACAACTGGATAAAAAGGCGTGTAGCGGCCGTAAAGACGACAGCGACAGCCAGCCCCGGCCGGCTTGACGTTGACGGTGCCGCGCGGTCTCGATGATCCGCCGCAGGCTAACTAATAAATACCCCGTGTATTTGCAAACGAAACGTTCCGTGACGCGAGACACATTCTTCTGCCAAGAATAAGTCCCCTTTTTCTCCACAGTCCGCGAGAATCTGTTCTTCGGTGTGTGCTTCGTGACTCGCCGTTTCAGTCAACATTCTCTCTCGTTGCAATTCGCACAAGGAAGACACACGAAGAAACACAATTCGAGAGGGTGGCGTCGGACGAAAAACTGGAACAATGGATCTCGGGAATAATTCGCTTCGTAAAACGAACTTCTGCTTTTTCTTTTCCAATTTTCAATTTTATCTAACAGACACAATTAAAAGTTTCTGCTCTTGATATTTTTGAAGAATGAAGAAACAGGCTGCAGGTGTGTGATAATTTAATCAGTTCAAAGAGGACAATTCTGAACAGTTTGCAGATTTGTAAATTTGCACTCGAGTTGGCAAGTCCGAAATCGCTTTCCCGGGATATAGCCTCGCATGCAAGAACACATTCCCGGTTTACCTATCCTTTCCCCCCCGTTCTACTTTTTTTCTCTTTTTTTTCTGCAAAAAAGGTCGGAAATTCCCTGGATAAACACCTACTTTGGAGCGAAACGGGGTCGGTAAACCTGATTCAAGCGTCGCACTGTGGTCAGCAGAAAATGCAGGTCATTCCCGCGTGGCGCGTTCTAATCGTACAACGTCCCGGAAGACAGTATCGGACGATGGCAGAGTTGGCCGTGGCCGTTGTCGTTTTCTTTAAAGTCTGTTCGAAAGGGGGCTGTAATAGAGAGAGTAAGAGAGAAAGAGAGAGAACTCGTCCAGTTTTTCCCCTAGTTCGGACGAACGTTTAGGAAGGGAGGAGGAGGAAACGCGCGCGGTTGGTACGGGCACTGAGAAAGTTCGTGCTCGGTATTCGTAGTAGCGGCGCGGTTCTACGTCGAGGCAACGAGAGAGGCTATACGAGCGTATAGCGATTGAGTTAGTGATTGTGGTGGTCCGGAACTGCACGGACGGATGTATCCTGCCAACTAGATAGCTTCGGTACGGCTGAGCTGGCCAGAAGATGAGAAGAAGAGAACCGGGCTTTCGGAGAGGAGAGGAGAGGAGGACGGAGAGAACGACGGTTGGCGAACGAGACACCGGTATATGTAACAATCCGTGATTGCTGTACGCCGGGTTCGACGTTCACCTTCACGGTTCCTCTCTGTTTCCCCCTCTAGCCTTACGTTCCCTTTATTTCTGCCTGTCCGCGTTTTATTTCTTGCTAAGCGTCCCTCCTCGCGTCTCTCCTTCATCGATTCGCCGATCCGCTCGAACAAGAAGGCAATTTCTCCTTCTTTCTCCTTCTTTCTCTCTCTCTCTTTCTCTTTCTACGTGCTCCTCGCCACTGGCTGCGCGCAAAACTACGAGGAAACGGTGAAAACGGTTGGATGTATATCAGAGGATAGACGTTTGATGCAAAAGTGCAAAAACAAGCGAAGAAACGCGAGCCGACGAAGCAAGGCGAAGAACCGAAACGTGCTGCTGGCGAGTCGGCCAGCCAGTCGACCAGGTTAGAACTAGCCGAGGTAGCCACTATCGAGTTCGAGTCTCATTCAACGAGTTGGCAAACTGTTCCCAACGCTGCTCGTTCCACGTTTCTCTGACCTCCGCTGCTGGTATTACCACTTGAACAGAGAGAAGGACGTATATGTATCCCAGGAGAGAGGGAGCGTGTAAGTGTGGGTGTGTGCGCGCGCGCGAGAGAGAGAGAGAGAGAGAGAGAGAGAAGGCTGGGTGCAACGCGTTTCCTACCCTCTTGTAACTTTTATGATCCGCGTAAAGCAGCGATTTTCATCGGTTTTGCGCTGCCCGTTGCCTAGCGCTGCTGCTGCCGCCGCCGCCGCCGTCGCGCTGGTTGCTTTCTTCTTTCGCTTCTCTTTCTGCAGTCGTCACTGCGCGCCGCTCTAATTAATTCGCGTTTCCCCCTCGAACCGTACCACTCGTTTGTTTCTACGCGCACAGCCGAGTATTCCTCCGACGAACGAACGTAATACCGAAACACACAAGTGGATGCTCGCGGATAATGAAGAAAGTATGAATCCAGTCTTTCGGTTCGTCTTCACGCTCCTGTGGCTCGGATCGACTTTAATGCATTGCTTTCTCCGCGGGGAAGGATGTTCGGAAAGCACGGTGATGAAACGAAATTCCATGTTTTATAAGTAACTGGAGGCTATCACTTAGATCGTGCTTTGTCTCCAGCTTTCTCTTTAAGTAAAATAAATTTTAAATAAAATTCCCGTTCGATTTTGACTGTTCAAGCGCGGATAGAAATATATTTGAACAACGTACAATCTAGGAACTTTCTAGACTATTTAATTCACCTCTCTCTCGCGCGCGCGTTCGTACCATTATTCATTCCACCTCGATCGTAGCAACGTTTAACAACGATGACCAGTAGAACGAAGCATCAGTCGAGCGGATCGCTGGTCCTGATCCCCGCGAATATTTTCACGACGACGAAAGGGTACAACCGGGCATGTATCATCGTCGTGTTTACGTTCGAGCAAAGACGAGAACAGAGTCGAGAGTCGTTTTTAACAGGCGCGGACCGGAGACGGGGAAAATAATGGTGTCGTATTTGCGTAGTAAGCGTCATAGAGGAGCTTTAGCATGCAAAGCTGACAGATGGTTCAACGTTCTCGAGCTCACGTCGCAAGACGGAGACGAATACATTCCGGTATATATCGTACGTTACGTACGTACGTCGTCTACACGTACGGATGCGCCTACGGTTTTCAGTATCAGTCTGATTTCCTGACAAGTTAAAACCGCGCCGATCCCTTCTTTTCCGCAACGAGAAGCACACGACACGGCGCGATTACCTGGACAAACAACAGAAACTACAAAATTGATGAGTTTCGTGAAAGCAACGCGTTCGAGAACAACGCGAACATCGTTACTTTTATTCCCTCGAGCGTGAACTAAGAGTCTAAAATCGATCTTATCGCGGCGAATCGATTAAAACGATTCTTCTTTTTCTTCTTCTTCTTCTATCGTTCGCTACGAGAGAGGTGTGGCTTTTTTTGGTGATCCTAATTACCCGAAATACCTGATCCTCCCCGTCGAACCAGTTAACTCGCACCCTGAAATTAAACTTAATTCACGGGTACGTTTGAACTAGATGAACGGTTCGCGGTGTAATAAGGCCCGGCCATCTCGTTTACGTACAATCTAACCTTGGATCCCCCGTTTATAGACACATTGTTAAAAATTTTGTTCGACTAGCCATCGAGCGGTAAAAGGTAACAGCAATTACCTCGCCGTTCTTTCGCCGAGGTCGTGCTCCTTTTGTCGGGCGTAAGATCGAATCGGATGGCGCCTCTAATGAAATTCATTTAGCTCGCCCGTTTTGTTTGTTTTGCGGCTGATTCTTTTGTATTTCGGATAATTACAAGTTAGAGACAGGTTTCGGGGTCGATTTAGTTTGTCACGCGGAGGGATCTGTATCCGTTTCAAATAAAACCAAAATACAACGTGCGTTCGGGTGTGCACGCAGCTTGTTCCCGATGGTTTGTCCCACCAGTCGAATTAAATTAACCGTACGATTTATTTCGTTGGACGATGATTTACTTCTTTTCGACTGCTCACGTTTCGCAAGGAAATAATAATCTCTCGTAGATCCCTCCCCGTCTAAATATTGCTTTTCGTTGATCACTCGAAGGAAATGAAATTCTGATTTTAATATTCCGCGGTGAAATGTTATTGACAGCGATATTAAAAGGCTGACGTCCCTTTGATTCCACTTGTGTGCTCCTCGCTTTCTCTGGTTTCCCACTTTTTTCTTGTTGACTCGAGACTTAAATTGAACTGATAATTGAGACGAAGATACGATCGTACATAGTTACGAAGATTTTACGACATGGTAAAACAATTTTTCTTTCTCTTTTCTTCAACAAAATATAATTCTACTTCGGATCGATAAATACGAAAATTGCAAAAAGAGAGAGAGAGAGAAAGACAGAGAGAACAAGAAGAATATTTCAGTGAAACGAATTTTCCAGCTACGGAGAATCGTTCAAGTTGGCGACAATCGAAACAGAAATCGCAGGCCGGACAATCAAGTCACGGTAGGATTTCCGCGGAGAAAGAAATCCCTCGATTTTTAGTTGGTTTCCCAGTTGGAGCGCGATAGGTGTGAAACGGTTGTCGGAGGCGAGAAAGTCGGTTGACGAGAATTTTTCCCCCCGAGGGACCATCGAGCGAGCGGCGAGCTCTCGCATTCGTTTTACAAAGCCGCGGGAATACGGAAATTACGTATTCGCGGCGCGCTCATTACCGAAGATATTCCGAAAACTCGGCGAACTTTTGCGCCTGCTAGTTGGAAGACAATGCGTTGCGTGACTCGCGAATCGAGTCTCCGACGCGGATAGATTTTAAAGCTCGAAGATTTTTCACTAAAATTGTCCGAATTATCTAAAATTATTTGCTCTCGGAAGCTTCGCGTGGGCTTGCTGATGATTGCTCGCTACGAACCACGATAATCACGAATAATCGGCGAAAGACAGATTTCCAAACAACAAGCTCGGAAGCTTTACGATCCCAAATATGAAGAATCCGATTCTTTCCACGGAGGGGAACCGAGCTGGCAAACGTAGCTGGAATTTCAGGTCGCATTTTTCTTGGCGAGAGCGTCGTCCCTCTTTTTTCTCTCTCTCTCTCTCTCTCTCTTTCTCTCCTAGCCTGGAGTGTCGCTCCATTTAGACTAACGACCGACGAGGGACGACCGAATCAGCCACGAGGAATCTGGACTATCGTGCCGGAAAATCTGGAATGTCTAGCCTCGTGCGTCACGCCTGTGCGACTATGGGGCAAAGCTGGCCGGCTAGCTTTTCAGCCGGCTCGATAGCCCAATATTTATTTCGCATTGTCTTTGCCCGCTATCGTTCCCCTCGGCTTCTTTTTCGCCGTCCACCGTACCAGGCGGAAGTCGTGAGCCCGGGGCCGCATGCATTGCATGCCGCGCGATGCGATGCGATGCGCAACAACGTCAAAGAGAGCCCGCGATTTCCCTATGCAAATCGTCCGCCGGCTCTCTCTCTCTCTCTCTCTCTCTCTCTCTCTCTCTCTCTCCAGGGCCAGAGGCCTGGACTACCAGGCGAATCAAGGACACCATAGAGGGGCAAAGGGTGTGCGCGTGCTGGCCGCACCACAGCAGCGACGAGACACACCGAACCGAGCGAAGGGTGAATCAGCTAAAATAACCGTCGGGAATAATGCCATAGATTGGGAGGACGAGTTAGCACGCGCATTGCGAGAAATGGACAATATATCGCTGGACCGGCCATTACAGGGGACCATTAGATAGTCGACACGTCGAGATAACGAGCATTAGCCACACAACGGCCACGTTAGGTAGGTGCTCGGCCACCGGTAGGAGCCGCGCCAACCCAGCAAGATCCATACCGCGGTATAGCTACACACAGCTAGCGCACAGCTGATCGTTCCCGCGTTTCCTGCCATCTTCTGTCTCCCCTTCTCTCTCTCTCTCTCTCTCTCTCTCTCTCTCTCTCTCTTTCTTTCTCTCTCTCGCTCTCCTCAATCACGTAGTCCACGGTCATTCGGTCTCCTCCCTTTTTATTCTTATTTATCAATATCGCGAATCACAACGAATTAAATCGGCCGATTACCGATCACGAACCACGAAGCGAAGCTTTCGTATCGTGTATTCTTGCTCGTTGAGCTTTGGCTTCACAATCCCGGGCATTCGGGAATTTACTAGCGCTGGCCGGGTTAATGATGATTCGATTTGAATAGGTGACTACACCGATCGTCTCTTAAATCGCAACGATCGAGACGATCGCTCGGAGATGGGGAAAATCGAGATCATCGGGCGATTTCAAGCACTCACACGTCGCACCTGATGATCCATCAAGATCAACCGTTCTATTCCACGGGAATTCTATAAAAATTTGTCTCGTCGATTAATCCGTGTTCAGAGATACTGACGAAAGTTACACGTTTTTTCTAAAATATCATTGCACGAATCGTCAGAATCGTCGACCAACAGTTTACTTCGTCGTCCAGAAATTCCGCGAACGGACGATATCGGACGATCAATTAACCTACCCGGGACTTGAATTCCCGTGGACACGATGAATTAACTGGATGCTATATCACGCTCGTTAAAGTATACGTACTAGGAGCGAGAGACGAGCGAGACGAAGGCAGCACGAATCGGCCTCGTAATTTTCAGGGGGGGGGGGGGAGAGGGGCGGCTTGGCGTTATAAAAGTGTTATTTAAAATCACGCGGCCAATAGCACGCGGGGAAAGGCATTCGAGCCCGAAGTACCCACGCTAGATCTCGTGTAAAGAGCGAGTCCTCGGGATGCAGGACGTTTCCTTTTCCGGCGAGGTAGATGTTGAGATCGACTCCGGCCGTGTGTCCGTCCTCCCGTTCCCTCCCGTTTCGCCCCATCGTTCTCGTCCCATCACTAACGAAGAACAGAAACCCTTTGGCTCACTCTCTCTCTCTCTCTCTCTCTCTCTCACTCACTGTTTCACTCTCGCGCGGATTTCTCTTGGCGCTCTCGCATTATTGCGCTACAGCTGCTACAGTTGAATAAAGAGGCTGCTAGGCTGCTGCTGGCACAACCTACGGGGGGAATGCATACCAAGACTCGGTGGCACGATACTGTGCGTAATTTCCTTTGTTTCTGCCGCGCCGTTAGTTTCCACGTGATTTCGAAGAACAGTTCGATTACCCTCGACAATTTTCGCAGCGAGCAGCCAGCAGCAGCGTCTGTCTTCCTCTCGGCAACTGGCAACGCAACGAATGTGTAATCGCTGGAAACGACGGAGGAATCCCCTCGGCAGGAGAGGAAAGAAGACAGTGCGGAGTAATTTTGACGTCTCTAACGCCGGGGTTAGATCTCCTCTTGTCTAGAATCTCCTGAGATTCAAAACGAACGACGAGACAAAAGGCAAAAGGCAAAAATAAGATCCTTTCCGTGTGTAAACAAGAAAACGTAGAAAACGATCGCTGCACTCCTCGACACTTTGACTGAAATTTTAGGTTGTCGCGTAGGTTGTCAATCGCTACAATTTTAGGTTGTCGCTACTTGGCAATCGTTCATAGCATAATTACTATGGTGATTACATTATATTCATCGATAAAAGTTAGCTTGTCCAATTACAGGACATTCTTTTCACATTCCTCGCGTGTAGACAATTTAGAGAATTTATAACCAGGTCACTCGTCAATCTCAGTTAATTTCAGGCGCGAGAAATTTTTTTCTAAAAAAAAAAAAAAGTACAACTGAAGTGAACACGAGCAATTTTCCGCAAACGAGAACAGAACGCGGCTCAATTCGCGGAAAGCAGCTGCGTGGGTCCTGAAATTCTTTCAGGAACCTCCGGTACCGCGTGTCTGCTCGAAAGAAATCACGCTCGCGCCGTCTCGACGTCTCAATCATCGTCAGATACCTACGGACGCGTTAAATTACCAGGAACGCACCGCGTCTAATGACACGTAATTTTAACCACCGCCCGTTGCAAATCGCAGGAACACGCGTGGAAGCGAACAAATTTATTTAAACCGTTGGCCATTCTTTTCTCTCTTTCCTTCCACCTCCCCCCTTTCGCCGGCCCGCGTGAGCGATTACTTCCGTTTTCGATCGTGTATCGCGTCGTAACGCTGTGCTGTTTATAAATCACGCGCGCGCATCCCTTAATCGAGGCGCCTGTAAATGACGCGGAGCGTCATAACTCCCGGAGAAAAATCGGGGAAGAGGGCATCGTAAACATCTTCATATGTAATTCTCGCCGTGCGAGAGATTTATCTGAACGGAGGGGGGACGGGAAGAAAGTGGCACGTCGGCATCGTTTGTATTAGCCTTGGTTGGACCATAATTTGCTGCTAATTAATGCTAAAAGCCGAGCCGCGATTTGTCTTAGCCGGTCGGCGTTTACGATAATGATATCGTCGCAGGCAAGTAACGACTAAGTAGTTTAGTCACGTCCCACGCTAGAGAAGAGAGGGAGAGAGAGGGAAAGAGAGAGAGAGAGAGAGAGAGAGAGAGAGAGAGAGAGCAGAGGTACTTTCTACGACACGGGGCGGAATCGTGGTGCTCGATCGATCAGGCTTTTCTGCCGGCGGTGTGTCGTCCCCGAAGGCTGGAGAGCAGCAGCAGCAGCAGCAGCAGCTCCATACAACGGGGCGAGAAAGGGGCACCTCGTTAGTTTCAAATCGGTCAACCGCACCGAATCCGGCAAAGGACCAGCCAGGCTCCGGCAGCCTGCGTCCAGTCCGAATTCCGCAATAGACATCGACTTTGCGTGCGTTCATGCGGAAACACCTCTTCTCCATGTGTGACCGTCACAAAGGAAGATTCTGGGGACTGGCTCTGGTTGCAAAGAGGAACGAAGCGATCGTTAGGCGAAACTCCCAGATCGCGCCCTCTGCGAGAGCAGGGGGATCTGCGACCTGGGGCAAGAACTCAAAAGGGAAGAAGTTAAAGGAAAAGAGTGGGAGGAAAAAAGAGAAAGAAAGAGGAAGAGAGAGAAAGAGAGAGAGAGAGAGAGAAGGGAGGACACGCGGAAAAGAAGAAGCGCAGTCGCGGTGGGAGGGTAAAAAGGAGTAGACAGTAGGAATGTGGTCGATGTCGCAGAGATGATTGCGCCGTAATCAGACTAGACTCCCTTCCAATCTCTTCCAAGAGGCAGTTGTCATACCGTCTTACCTTCTCGTTACGCGAATCTATGGACCCGCGGGGGGAAAAATCGTATAACGAGCCGGATTCGCAAAGAAGAGGAAGCAGACGGTTAAATCGATAACGATCGATCCATCCGGCCAAATAGACTGGCACGTTATAACAGTGTCCGAACCGCACGCTGCTATTAAAATGTAAATTGATCGGCGTACGTTTGACTAAACAGTCACCAGGGGCCCACGTGAACGCGTATAGCCGTTCGATTGCATTGGTCCGGTTTGGTCCGCGATTCCCATTCCTATTATGCCGTGCATTCCATTTAATTCGAACGCGGATACCTGGGACAGAGCTGTTTCTAATGAACGGGGGAAGACGTCGTTACGCTTCAATTTCAAAGGAAACTACTACGTACCTACGGGCGCGTTCGATTAGTTCATTTTCGTGCGTTACGTGACAGCGAATGTTCTCGAACGTACGTAGATTTGCTTTAATGCACGTGTTTCGTTCTTCCGTTCGTTTCTACATCGGTGCTCGTCGATCGTGGAGGATTCTTTGAATTTAACGAATCACTCGTGAATAGTTTCGCTTCACCAGAGGAGCATCTTTTTACTTTTTGCTTGTCTCAATAATCTTGCTAAAAAAAAAAAAAAAAGAAAAATACAATCTCCATTTCGAAGTGAAGAAAATGTACGTCAACTGTTCCCAACGTCTGCAAGAATCGACGCGAATTCGTGAAAACGACCGGACGAAAGGTGAAAACGACGCGCATCCGAAGCGTTCAGGAAACGAAGCAGCTAGCAGCCAGTTATTCCAGTGTTGTTACAATTGTAATCGTTTTGCAAGAAAACTCGCTGGCGCGCCGCAATAACACATTCGCGGACACGCGATGAGAAATGGCGGCAGCGGGCTTCACGAGAGAACAAGCCTACGATGGCCTACGAATTACGGCAATTCAACGAGAGTAATGTTTTTCCATCACGTTCCAGCCGGTGGATACACGACTCGGACAATCGTGGTGCTCGTGGTACCACGGGCATTCATGTAACATTCATCCTCTAGGCCGGCTCTCGCTTCCGCGTCTATTGTCAACTCGCAGGTTAAAATCTGGCCTCGCTTTCGTTTCGCAGCGAGGAAAGAGAGACGTGTAGAGCTGGGTACGCGCGCGATAGTTATCATACCGATGGCGATGTGTCAAAGGGATTAAGCCGTTGTTGCGGCTGCGGCTCGTTCATCATGTGATAAACGTCCGTGCCAGGAAATCGTTGCTCGAGTTGCCGTTGTTCGAGTTGTTCGGACGTGTGGGCGTCCACGGCCACCATCCCCTCGTTTCAGATTCACTCAAACGTCCGTTTCTTCCTCCTCGTCGTCGTAGTCGTCGTTTCTCGAAAGGAAAGCTGATCCCCGCTAGGCTGGGTCCCTTCGATCGTAAATCACTCGATATCAGTACGCGCGTGTCTGAATTATATCGAGAAGCTGAAACATTTATCTCCCGACCTCTTCCCCTAGTCACGGAAGATGGAACAGACACGGCGAGCTCGTAAAATTGATCGAGCTGGTCAAACTTGACAAATTTTTCGGGACCGAAAACCAGGAATTCGAGGTAGAAGCTCCGGGTGGGAGCTTCGATTCGTTAAAACATAACGACAGGTTATTTGTTCGGTAAGTGGAAAATTTTGGTGAACAGCGATGTCTTGTAGAAGTAGGAACTGTAAAAAAAAAAAGAAAAAAGTTGTGGAATATTCGTTAAACGATCCAATTAATTTTCGTCACGAAACTGCTGACTGAGGATAGAGCTTAATTTCGAAGAACGAAAGCAGGTGTCTACTGGTGTGCAAATTTTATGCGTCTGTGTAGATCCACGTAATTAGATCAACTCTGATGATCCCACTCTCTCCCGGCGAAAATGAAAATTTCGTCGAAATTCGAAGACGGGGTAATAAAATTCTCGCGGATATCGGGGTAATAAGAAAAGTTTGACGGGAAACAAAACGGGGCGAGGAAATCGTCGGAATCGAAGTGGCGCTCGACGAAGAGCTCGAGGTCGCTTTTTGCGACGAGCGTCGTTCGAAGCGGCGTTAATTACATTCCGTAGGTCTTACGAACGGTCTCGCGATCAACGGATTTGAAAGGCAGCCGGGAACATTGGGAAATCTGTAAGTCGAACGCGCGCCAGTCATCACGACACTTGGCGAGATTTCTTGGGAGTTACGCGGAAAATCGTCGCGTCGTTGTCGTCGACTCGAAGCGAGAGGTCTCCGGCGTGCTTTCTCGGGCTTATCAGTCGCGCCATTTCGCTCGAACCGGCTCGAAAATCCTCGTTAATTAGCCCGCGACATTGTTTCTTTATACAAGAGTTTCAATTACCTGCGGAGCAAATCGAGCCGATCGGGCCCCGATGTTAAGATTTACACTGGCTGCGTGCGTATTATTCCGCGGCGCAGGTACGATGATCGGTATCGAGGGGGGGGGGGACGTTCATACCGTCTTTAATTAGTTGTTCGGCCCGCCTGCACCGATTTCCAATATCCATGCGCTAACGAAGCTATTTATTGTTATCCGGCAATAGGGAGAGTTGAAAGTTCTCGGATGAAACGGATATTGGGTTTAGTTAAGGAAGAAGGCGGCTGCAATAACGGAAACAGCGCTGGCCAATTATCGGGAAGTTGTCCCGAGGCGTCGGCCAGACACGCCCAAAAATTTCTTGAAAGTTAAAGCCTTCACCTCTTAAGATTTTCACTCTTTCTCTCTCTTTCTCTCTTTCTCTCGGTTTTAAAAGTTTCGTGCTGTTTACTCGCGATGTAAGTGGAAGTTACCGCGAATAACGAGGCTGCTGAGCTGAATTTGCGTTAGGTTAGATCGCGCGCGCGAACCGAGTGGGAAAGATGAGCAGAGAAAGAGAAAGGAAGGAGGGATTTCCTGTGACGTTTAAGCGTACATTAGCCTGTCGTTTCTCCGCTATTTCTTAAGGATTCATGAAGGCGGAAATTTACCGGGAAGTAAATGACAACATGTATTCGCGACGTAACGACGCGGATCAAGAGGATAGAGAGAAAGAGAGAGAGAAAGATGCAAGGGGTGGAAAAAGAATCAGTTCGTTTGCCAGTGAAATAAAACATTGGGAATTAATCCTTTGTAAAGTGTTGGATTATATCCTTTTAGCTGGGACGAGCTAATGTTCTCAGTTATTAAAATATAATTATCGCGTTGTACGATTTTATCTTTAAACTGAAATTACACGTTACACGTGCGGCTATTATCTTCGACGATCGATCGATCGAGATCGAAAGGTAGAGAAAGCTAATGATTGAAATTAAAGACTATTATAGAGTATTTCTGACATGTGCACACAGGTATCTTCAAATTTTATCACCGTATAAGCAACAGTTACATGTTGTCATTCTGTCAGAATATATAAATAGTTTTCGAGCAAATTTTCATTCCATTCGGTTTCCATATCTCGCTATTGAATTCTCTCTAGCTCAAATAACTCAATCTTAGATGCTTAACGCAAGGTCAGCTTTAACCACTTGCGACTGACCGCCGGCAACTGATTGCGGACCATAACGAGTGACCAAACCGTATACAATAATTCGTCGCTTTCTTTTCGAGCTCGTTCGGTATGATATCATTGGATAGAAATTATTGAGAAATAATAAATTTATTATTTGTCTTGCCCGGGTTATACTCAAATATACTTAAAACTGAGGAAATACTGCAATTTTGGGACAAAAAGTTCTCAGCGCAAGAGATTAAGTTGTAAAGTTACGCGTAATCAACACCAAACGGACTCGTGCGCGAGTCAATCGCTCGATTGATCTTTGAGAAAAAAA
>NW_025110445.1:69539-129867 GCF_011392965.1 Frieseomelitta varia | reverse complement strand
AAAAAAAAAAAAAAAAAGAAAGAAAGAAAGAAAGAAAAGGAGGGAAAGAAAGGTGATACGAAATTGAGCAAAATAGGCAAAGGGGGGTATTATATTTTGCGTCGTTTAAAACGCAAATGTAATACGCACAGGCCGCAATCAATTAGTCACCATATAAGGATCAGGCTGCACGGCGATATATCTGCGGTGCAGTTGGTACGCGTTGAATGCAGCCAATGCAGTAGGTGTACTAGCTGGTCAACCAGTAGTCGCGCAATCGTCGGTACTCATCTCGACGGGTAGAAACCCCGCTGGGCTCCCGTCGTACCGCCCCCACTTTGCAGTGCCTGCACCTTGTACAACGACTTGATGGCAGTGACAGCGAGCGAGGCAATCGCTACGGCAATACCAACCTACCTGGCCTACGAGATGCATAGTGGCACGCGAAGAGACCCAAACCGGTATCCCTATGGGGATACAGCAGCGTTTGTTTAAACTAAACAGTGGCGAATCCGAGTAAATCATTCAAAGCCCGGATAGGGGGGAACGTTAAGGACCGCCGGTTGTCAGTTAGATCTCTAATACGTACGGTTTACCCGGCTGTTTCGACCCCGTGTCTGCCTTGTCCGTCTCCTCTACCGGTCTTTCTCGCCGATCTATCTATCCCTATACTCGTTTACTCGTAACGCTCGTCTTGCGTTCGCTAAGCGATCCTCTCGTTTTACGGATGTAGGAAGACGTGTGGAGGAGTCGCAGAAATGTCTTCGTCAAGTGAAGATCACGTATCCAGTGTCTCCAAATAAAAAAAGAAAGTATCTTCTCATAAGCGAAGAGAATTCTACGCTAAGTTCTAAGAAGAACTCACGATCTCGAGAGACTAGTTTCGAAGACTGTCGAATTATAAATACCAGGATCTCCTTTCTCTTCTATTTCTTTTTTTCTTTTTTTGTCGAAAGCTAACCGAAGCGTGAAATTACCTGATAAAACGAATACCCGAAAGAAACTGTTAACGTAACAATGCAAAATTGCGCGACGTAAGAAATGACGAGTCGGCGTAAGAAACTGCGGGGAACTGCGCGAACTGCACAATACCACGGTGTCCTCTCTCTCTCCCTTGGACTTCTCCATCTCCTTGGCCGAGGAGTTAGCATCTACGCCAGTAGCAAGAACTCCGGTATACCTTTTACGCCGTCATGCATAAAAGTATGCAAAGGGTGCGTGATAGCGAACTCCCTTTCCCGTTTTGATTTACATAATTCGTTATACGCGGCGGAGCATCGGATCGCTCTGCCACGAGTATCATCGAAAAGAATTGTTACCGAGAGAGCCGAGAGCAGAGTGTTCACCGGAAATCGTTCGGTGGATGAACTTTCCCGAGCGCGACCCAGGACAAACTGGAACAGGAGGTGGTTTTGAAAAAAAGAAACGAGCATTCGCCGGCGACAGCAAGGTGGCGGGAAGCAAATGTGTGACGAAAATGTCTCGTGGCTTTTACGAGGCGGGGTTAATGATCTTAGAGTCGCGAGGCCACGGATAAAACGTAGCAGCAAAGAACATTCGCTTTTAACGCGCATCCTTCTCGCCTCTGTCTTGTGCTTCTTCGTTGTATTTCAGCCAGTGCATTCGTGCTCTCTCTCTCTCGCTCTCTCTTCCTCTCTTCACTAGCTCAACCCCCATTTTCCTTTCGGTGTTTGCATGACGTTCGTACGGGGTTGGTTGCGTCGTTACCGTGAAAGATAGGGACGTGCATGCGCGGAGAAATCCGACCATTAAAATATATCCTGTCAGTATGCGCGCCGGTGTGCACAGATCTCGACAGTGTGTACGTACAAACGGGCGTACGGTGGAACGTTGCTGCTGTCGTCGTCGTGGCTGCTTGCTCGCTCGCTCACGAGCTGCCTCTCTGCTACTGCTGCTGACCGTACTATTCTTGCGTGTTCGTTCCTAGCGACTTGGGGAGAATTACGGCGAAGATAGCAATAAGAAAGATACGACTTTATCGCGACTCTGTTTCTATCTACGTACACCTCCTTGGTCCGGTGTTCACCGCAAGCATCGTGGTAGTGTACCGGCTGCCGGGACGGTCCGTCCCCGACCCTCTTTTCTGCAGCCCGTGGACCCTTGTTCCATTTTCCTTTTATATCTTCGAACGTTATCAGATCATAGTCTGCTCGTAGCTCGCATTACGCACCCCATGTGAACCCTCTCTCCCCCTTTCCTCTCGTAGCAGATTTTAACTTTGACGATGTCGGCCTCCAGATATGGCCGCGAGTGTGTTGTTGCTGTTCATTAGAGTTCGGGCCGGACAAGCGAATATTCTCGCGCCGAATAAAATGCACGGTAAAATGTATAACCGAGGCGCAAATAACTTCACCATAAACACCAACCACGGCAACATCAACCACGGATTATGGCGCGCTTGTAATTCCGCGATGTGTTACACCACTCGATCGATACGCCGTGTTTCACTCGGTGAAAACGAAATGTGCGTTGTTGGATTATGTGCATCGGGTTGTGGTAGCTTAGATAATTGACGTTTTGCAACGAAAGTACGAATAATTCTGTGCACTTTCATCTTTTTTTTCATAGCTGGAGATAATTATTTTTAAAACATCGATTGGCATGTCTCCTTGAAAAAATTAAGTTGACACTTTCATTGCAAGAATTGATTATCCTACGGCTAATTTGTTGTAACGTACAACGCTTCAATATTCAATATTCATTTGGCATAATTGAAACTTAGTACCTATGTTCTGTTAGAAATAAAACGTACACCTGTTACACGGAAATTTATTAACATCTTCGTTCCTTTATCGAGCACCTCGACTGCCTCGATTCATCACTCTGATTAAGAAACAAATTTATCTAATCACCCGCTCTATATCAATGGAAGACTAAGAATTCCCAGATCGATGGCTCCGGAAAAGAAAAATGCCCGTCCCGTGGAAGAAGGGCGCGTATTGAACGATTAGGACAAGCATGTACATAATGTCTATAAACGAGGCTATCGAGGCGTCGTTAACATGAACTGTTACAAGAACTCCCGATAGAAACGAATTCCGCGATAAGTGGAAGCTCGCTCTTTCTCCCTATCGCTTCATCGTTCGCCAATACGGGTTACACCAGCGATGATAGCAGGAAACTTCTTGCCTCCAACCCTGCCTCGGTCCCTTTTTCTCCTCCGAGTCTCTCGTCTCTCATCTCTCGTCTTTCTCTCTCTCTCTCTCTTTGTCTCTCGCGCGGCTCCGTCGTTCGCGATTTGCATATGCAAATCGAGCGATATAAGTAATTAATTCGCAATCAGACTGGCCTTACCTCGCGCTGCTATATTTGCCGCGGTTAAAAACCACAATTCATTAGCCACGGTGATATTTATTAATTAGGATCGCGAATGTGGGCGTATACCGCCGATTACATCTTCAATCCTCGTCATTAATTACACCGTCCTTTTGCTCCTTCTTTCTGCCCCATCCTCGAATCTGTTCATCCTTCGATAAATAAACTCCCTTTCGCCGCGGACTATTTCATCGGTTAAAATTCCTCGTGAAATGAGATACAATTGTCGGTAATAATTTTCTGATGTTTGTGTGAAGAATCAAGTGCGTTTAATTCTTTCATTGTCACTATCACGTGGGTATGAGTAGTCTTCTCTTTAAGAAAGACTCTTCAGCATTAGATCGAAAATTTTTTTTTGAGCGTACAATTTAATTTAAATTCTAAATTTAAGACGCTGATTTGTTAAAATAATTATTGTCCTTTAGTACAAGTGTGTAATTTAATTTTATTTATAGACAGAAACCAATCTGACTAACGTCGATTTGAACTCAGATTTAAAAGTCGAACAGACTTAATTATTAAGCTTTTACATATAAAATTGATCTTAACTTGAGGTCGTGGTCATTTCTTTCTATAAAAGAGAGATCTATAAAAGATACACAATGCATTCATCCCTAAAATTACCCTATTTAATTACCCTTTACAATTTAATTACCTTTCTAAAAATATCTTCTGTAATCCAACTTGACACTAGAATTACCGACAAGCGAGGCATAGAATTTCCATCAGTAGAGACACTGAAGTAGAAGAAACAGAAAATCCTTATAATACACAAGTTTTCATTTATGTATTTTACGAAGAATCATGTAACTCTCTAAAAGTACAAAATGTTTCACATCTGTAAAATATCTGAATATCTAAAATTATCAACCGGTCGTTTTGACCATTTTCGTAGCACCAGCGTTAAAGAATGTATCAAAATTCTTGATTTCAAATTCAATACATCCGACATCGTGATAAGGGTTAACCTCAAATATCTTTCCTCCTCGACGAAAGGGTCACAAAAATGGAGTTTCCTCGAGTTCGAACTCTCGATAAAGAGAGTTTTTGGACGACGCACACACGCACACACACACCATCGTCAGTCGCGTCACGTTCGCGCGTTGTGTCTGCAGCGTAAAAATTTACCGTTGACTCGAAGTTGGCGAAGTTTTCGCGTCACCCTATTTCCAAGACACAGCTGGGCCCATATCTTAACTGCTTGCTTGCTGGCCGAGAAAAGCGCCGTACCGATGTTCTGAAACTCACGAGGTAGCACCTGTTACACCGGGGAACGTCGCCGATCGACCGTAGAGCCCAGCTGGGCCACCCGACGCCCTTACATTAACTTTATCGTAATTACATCGAGCGGCTGTACGTATAAACGCTAATACCAGCGAACGTGCTGGTTTGCGTGTTGGGACGTGTGTGTGCATGTGTGTGTGTGTTACGCGTCGACCCTATGCGCGCATCGTCGCCGTAACGTCTAATTCCTTGCACCTCGAGGTGCTTACCGAGTTCCGTGGTAACGACTACGCACAGCGCAACACTCTCGAGGTGCTTTATTTCCTCTCGTAGCCAAGTAATCCAGGTGCCGTGATTCTTCTTGAATCTCGTCGCGAAGAAACATATACATACATACATACATATATATATACACACGAGAAAGCATGATAAACGCTCCCGCATGATTTCTTAGATTTCCCTCAAGTGATCCTCTCGAACTGTTTACGATCCGTTCGTTTCGTACTATTTTTCTACTTTCTTTCTTTTCTTTCTTTCGTTTTGGTTTGTTCTCCTTCCTCCTCACCGGCGAATAACACGATGCGAGAACGCAAAAGGTAGCAAATGCTCGAGATAAGATACATAATGTATGTGCGCGCGTTGGGCAGGTAGCGCGGTGTACTACCAGCAGGCCTGATTCCTTGATACTCTGCTGCACGATATAGGAGGCAAAGGGTTAATTCCGTGTTCCCTGACAATTAGCTTTGGTTTCTGCCGCGAAACGGCCATTTATATTCTTAAACGTTCCCCGGGCGCTTAATGCTCTCTCTCTCTCGCTACCGTAAGTTGGATTTATGCGGATAGAGATGTGGAAAGTTAAGAGCGTGATTCGACGCCAGGGAGCAGAGGGAATTCTTCCAGGTGGGGGCGAAAAAATAAATAAAAAAGAAGAACGGGATCCTAATCCAATCACGAAGCTATAAATTTGTCGGGAACGCGTAATGGAAAGCACGGGGGGCACCCGAGCGCGAGTTCGTTGCTCGGTGACCAGATCACCGGCAACGTCACGCGATTCTTTACTCTTTAGTCGAGAGCGTGGAAGGATTTATGTCGTCGATCGATTCTTCGACTGCGATAGAAAAACAGTTGAGTTGAAAGAAAGAAACGAACCGAGAGTTAAGTTAGAGTACGTGAGAAGAAACGATTAATCCAAAGGAAAAAAAGAGAAAGAAACATGTCAAGTCGTCGAAATGTAAAAATGTTCCTTTATTTCCATAATAGTTTCTCCAGCTAGATTAGCGATCTTATTGAAATACGCAAACTCGCGTTAGACACCTGATAGAAACAGGTTTCTCGACAGGATCGCGACAGCTTGAGAAACCGCTGATAAAGAACGTACCGTTTGCTCTTCGGAACGGTGGTTGCAAGAAGTCGGCGAGTCGCCCGGAAACTTTTTCCTTCCCAAGGCCAAGTGATCGAGATGGTGACGAGGGGACGAAAGACTGGAGAGAAACAAGAGAGAGCCCCGAAGAGGAGAAGGTAGAGGAGGATCGAGGGATGGGATAGAAAGACGTAGGTGCGGTATCGGATGCGAACATCGCTGGAAAACGGACGACTCGTAGCGGTGCACTTTGTTCGTCCGATAGATATATAGATAGACGCGGGGGAAAGGGGAGAGCGGTGTGGCGAAGCGGGCTTGGAAAGAGGGTTATATGGAAGACGAGGCCAGCAAGGGTGGGTTATGTATTGGCACATGTACGTAATTGTAGCTATTTGTCGAGAAAGCGAGAGACTGGCAGGGGAAAGAGGGTGGTGAGTGCCGGTGCAACGGGGAAAAGTCGATGTACAGAGGGATGAAACGGACGATCGAGAGAGGAAGAGAGAAAGCACGAAGCGTGGAGAGGGTGTCTCGTCCGGTAGTCGCGGCTGAACGCGCGAATGCATCACGGGGATTGCGTAGACGACGTATATCTCCGAGTAATAGCACATGGGGAATACCGGGTGGGATATACCGAGATCCGAGTATCGTGGCCGTTCGTAACTACCAAAATGTCCGTTGAAACTATCCTTTCCTACCACCGGCTATTTCTTTCGATCTTGACCTTTCTTTTATCTGATATACTTTCGCCCCGACTCCGCCTGTTACTTAATACGATCCGCTGTTTTCAAGCATCGCCAAACGAATCATCGCCAAGCATCGCACGGCGAATTAAATGAAATGTGCTATCGCGTCGATTGATACCGATCGGCGGGGATGAGTTTTATCAAACGCGGTGAATCTAGGATTGATCTCCTCGTTGACAAGTGTCGAAACAATTGCCAGCTTCCTGTGAAACTCGACGATTGATCCACTTAGATACCTTTTATTATTATTACAGAGACATTATTTATGAATGTTTGCCGTAACATATTTGGTACGAGAATTCTACGTCGCGTTTACGGAAAAACTCTTTGATCAACGAGCGGCTCGAATCGATCTGCCCGTTTCGCAGTGGTTAAAAATCAGGCCAATTTAATATTTCCGGGAAGCAGCTGAAAAAACGGAGCTCGTTCCTCGCGACGTATCGCTTTGATATACGTTTACGAGTAACGCATAAATGGAACGTGGTCTAGAGTTGATTAGTTTATTCCGAGCTGAGAAAAAATGGTGCAGATATGAAGCCGTTTCGGCCGGCTCAGCCACAAAGAGGCTGGATGCTCGCCGCAAGCTGGGTTTTGCCGGACGATCGTTAATATAGCCGCTTATCCCGGATTTTGCCCTGGCGGATGTCAAGCCGCCTCGCAAAAAGGGACCAGGTTATAAAAGAGTAATGCAAATTAGTGTTTTTCAGTTCGTGTCACGGAGGCCGGGCGTGAACCCATAAAGTGTCCCCCCATTTCGTGACGCGAAACAACGAACGCCGGATTACACGCGATACCAGTTTCATCGGGTTCGTCGGTGCCGATCTGCCTTTCTGGAACTGTTCTCCTCGTTTTGCCCTTTATCGCTGTGAAACTGTTAACAGATCAATTAAAGGCTCTATCGAACCCTCCGTGGACTCGATCGACATCGACAAACGGAACGCTGTCCCCGCGTTCGCCGCGGTATTTTATCGGTCCCGCAGGTTTGCGACGAAAATTTTCCTCTCGGCCCGCGACACGCCCGCGGAGACTTCAATGGGCCAACTGGAAACACACGGTACTATAGGCTATTCCAAGTTCTCTCCAGCGGGGAGAGAGAGATCGTTCGAACGTTTGTTCCAGCTATAATCGTTTGCATTTCGATGCGGGAATTTCATCTCTGATCGCGTGACATCGATTTGACCAGCGATTTCTTTTCGATTTATTTCTTTGGGGGGAAGAGGGCGCGAGTTTCCTTTTACGGCGTGAATGTTAACGCTATTTACGCGCGATATCAATTTTATTACACGGAGAATGTGTTTTCCTGGAATTTCTGAAAGTAACGAAATAACAATAACAGATGAGAAAATTCGTAGTGTTTGTTTCCTACAAGCCGGTTATGTTCAAGCACGTGAAATTTATGGAAACTTGGCGGAAGAGTAAGTTTGACAACAAATCGTCCAAGAAAATTAACATTGACGATGAAAACGAGGTCGAACTTGCAAATATTTCAAGCGGCGAAGACAATGAGTTTTGTGCCAATTAGAAAAGAGAAAAATTGATCGTTTTGAATTACAGCTGGCGATAGTGACACCGAATAAAATTTTGCTCCTTGGAATCTCATTATTATTACTGTTCCTTATTTTTTTCATTTTTTGTCAACCTATGTAAAAGAAATACGTATTCGTATAACATGTACCAGCTTTTCTTTTCAATATTTTTTCTTTTATACTGACAGACTTTCGTTCGCGCAAAACGAATCCACGTGGCTACTCCGTGTAAATGAAGGAAGGAAGGTGTAATTTACGAGATAGAGAGAGAGTGTGTGTGTATGTGTGTGTGTGTGTTGGAAATCCTTAACTAAATGTAAACGCTTTATCGTATCGAGTAAAAATTCGTGTTTCAAATTTGAACGAATGTCTCCCAGTAGGTGCTCGGGAATTGCGCGTGAAATCTCGTCAGATTGGCAGACTGCGCGACAAGGCAACTCGTACGCGCGGCTACGAAATTCCCCCGTCGAGAAAAAGAATTGCGCCGGCAAAACGCTTAAATACCGGCAGAAATTCAATTACGGTTGAAAAGCCGCAAGGACTTTACCATACGTCCCGAATGGTGCTCGTTGCGTCTCGCTGAAATTACGAAGGGAAACGCCGCACTAATGCTCGAACGTGTTTTCCCTTTCCTTCTTCTCTCTCTCTCTCTCTCTCTCTCTCCTTCCACCTTGCCCTCGCGGTCGATCCGACTGAATCGCATTTACTTATTCGATTTATTTATTTGACCCGAGCCGGGTTGCCAGCCACCGTTCGCCGCCTTCGTTCCCTCGTTCGCGGCCGGATGGAAATTTAATGCAAGTTAGATGCGTCGGGCGCAGCCGATTCGCCCTGTATTGAAACGCCTCGGCCGTCGCCGCGGCACGAATAATTTGAGATTCATCGAGATGCAGCGGGCCGAGTCACTTGTAATTCTTTTCCATCGTTGCCTCCGCCGCGCCCGTCGTTTTCCACCGTTCTGGCTCGTCCTTACTCCGCCCCCCCGATCGTCCCCCCTGATCCGTGCACTGTCTCCTTTTCCCTCTTGTCTGCCGTTTCCTTCGAAATAGCCCCGGCGCGGAAAGGCGGTAGATGGCGGATCGCGATTGGCGAATCGAAGAAACGAGAGCAATTGTCCCAGGGATTCGAGGCAAGAGAGAAAACAGTTTGGTTGGGGAAAAAGAGAAGAAAAATAAAAGGGAAGAAACGGGAGGGATGAGGGTGTGGTTGGCGGGGGGTTGAAACGCCCGGACATCGCTCTGTCGAAGTTAACTTCGCATTTAACATCTGCCTGGGAGGTTAAAATTTCCCCGGAGGTTTACCCTAAGTTGTGCCGGAACGGTATATCTTTTGCCCCGAGACTCGAGAAAAGAAAATCAGCGGCGTAGAGAGGGGAGGGGGGCTTCATCGTTCGAGCGAACGGTCGTTCGCTGGCCAGCTTCTTCTTGCTTATGCACGGAAGTACCTCGGAAAAAAATAACGCCGAACGACAGGAGACGCTGAACTTTACGTTTAATCAAAAAGCATTTAATTTCGTGAATTTGAGAATCGAATTATTCCCATTACGCTTCCCGAAGCGCTTGAGTGTAAAATCTTGCGTTTCAAAGAAATTTCCAGAGAACGAAAATTTATGACTTTTCTAGACATCTGTCTAGAAGACGCCTTCTAAATTTAATTTACCAAAGCAATTATTTCTTCGCAATTTTGCTACGAGAGAATAAAGACCGTCGATCCTCGAACTTGCCAAGAAAAAAAAAAAAAAAAAATTACAACAAAGTAAAACGAGCAAGGTAAAAACGAATCATGCGTAGAATAGAAAACAATAGCGTTCGAAATCGACGATGTGGTAAATTCGTCGGGAACGTGGACAAAGAGGAAACAAAGAAGCCGTGCTTAATTTCGGACGGCAATATTGGCGAAGCGGCAATTCGCGCGAGGGGAAATATCGTTTGACGTTTCTATTAGAGATCGATGACGATGGGGGCGAGACGTAGCCGCGCGTAAATCTTGTCGCGGTACAATCACCGGCCGGCGATCGGCGAGAGCGAATCGGATAAAAGTAATTCGCGATAAAAGCGATTTCCCAAACCGTTCGGCGAGCGCGCGCACTCACCAACCGAATGAATAATAAACGCAGCGCATATCACCGGCCAATTATTCGAATCGCGAACAATTCTGTGTCGAAACTTGTTGATTTAACGAACGAACAGTCGACTAGATATACGTTCGATTACGGAACCCTTCATTTCTGTTTGCGCCGTTTTATCAAATCGGTGCCGGTTTGAATTTGATCAGTTCGATTGTCACCGGATCGATAGAAACAACGCCAGCTCTCGATCGCTCTCAAATGAGCCACCGTGGAACCGGTATGTTCGAGACGTAGTTCACCTCCGTTCAACTGTTCAACAACTTATAGATCGAGTGTATCGCGCGACCAGATGGTTACACTCTATTTTCAAATTCTTCTCTAAAAAACAGTCTCTAAAAACAGTCACGAAACTCTGGCATATTCTTAACCGTTGTTGTTAGCTTCTGGAATTGGAAATTTGCGAGGCCGTTTCGTTAAAAATATTGAGAAATATTTACAATGTGTCTTGAAACTTTCCAATTTCTTCTTGTTAAATGTAATTTGAAATTAGAACGTTCGAGTGCGTAAAAGATAATATTTTAGTCAAACTAGATTACCGAGATTTACGTTGAAGGTTACAGTCGGTTAGAATATTTCCATGTAATTTTATAGTCCCAAAGAGTGAAATCACTCGGAATACGGATTATCGAGCTGATGAAGAAGCGTTGGCAAATACGATAAAAAGAAGGCCCGGAGGCGCGATAATCGGCAGAGCTGCAGACGATTCGATTATACGTTCGACTCAATGGCGGCGTTTATCGCGACGAACCGCATAAGGGCGCGGTGATTTTTCGACTTCGATTCCCTCGGACGGGGAACTCCGAGAATATTGAAATCATAACGTGCCAGCCATGAATATTATCCAAGTCTTAAGGTAATATAATCCGAAATCGATCGAGGAACGTGGAATAAATTTGGCACCCCGCTGCTCACTTTGAACCTGATGTTCCACGAGAGAAGCAACAACGTTCTAACCGAACTTCGTCCAGAAGACGATGATGATTTAGTGCCACAACGTTCGGTATTGTTGCAGTTGAAACAACTAGTGATTTTACAAATTGCTCGAAAAATGACATGAAATGCCAGAAATGAAAGAACGAAGGACGAAAAAGATTGAATCAACTTAAATTAACTAGAATTGCTGTTTTAAAAAATTGGAAGAAAGTTCACTTTCGAAATTTCAAACGTCGTTATTTAAGAGGAAATCGATTCTTTAAATTGTCACATGTACTGAGAATTTAGTCGCAGGAATTCTTTGTTAATTATCAATTAACGCTGGCCTAAATTAACGTTTTTGACATCGACGAATTTGCCATCGATACTTTTCGACGATCGTGGCATGGTAATCGGTAAGTTACGAGATGAAATAATTGCGCCGAACTTTCATCACGGAAAATTGCGATGTCACTCCGGCGACATGAATAAATTGAAATGTAAATATTCGCGGTGATACATCGTACACGTCGTCAACATCTAGACGTACGTCAATGTGTTTTCGCGATAAATATTTATACGACTGAATTTTCTTTCATCGAGCGATATTTCCGAACTGTGAAGTTCAATTCGAGCTTAATAATAGACTGATTCCGCAACGAAATTCATCAAACACAACTTTCTGTGTAAACAGCGTGATGTTTTACTTATTCGAAAGAGGCAAAAAAAAAAAAAGCTTTTATTCAATTTGTCAATATTTGAACCTCTTTACATTTCGTAATTTTGGAAAAAGATGAATAAAAAATTTTGTACCTACGCATGCAATTCATATCTGAAAACGGGGAATTGACTCGCATAATGATTTCAGTCGATAAAGCTTCTACGTTCTACTCGTAATTTCCGAGAATCGTTAACGTATCAACTCTCAATTAGCATCGTTGAGTAGATGGTTTAATTTAACTTCATACTTATACTTATCATTTTCCACGCTTAGCAATCAAATTAAATTAAATTAAATTAAATTAAAGATTCCGAACTTAAGTGATTCAATGCTAAATTATCACTGACACAATTTTATATAATATCTCTGCAGATATTTAATACGCGTTTTCACGTTATCATGCAGCTTCTCGTAAATAACGTAAGATAAGGATAGAGTATCAAGGTTCTTGCTTCGTCTGCGTGTAAAACAGGTTGAAAGAGGAAACCGAGGAGACCGAGCAATCAAAAACGAGAGGTGTTCTTACTTCCGGACAACTTGCCTGCTATTACGTTCATTACATGCAGGCATTAACGAACGTGGACAAAAACGGGGAAGAGAACGGAGGGAACTGCTTCGGTTGACTCCTCTGGTAAACCTTGGTAAATTAGTGTTTTCGCCGTTGAACTGTAGACTATTACGGTGAAACGATCCCGGGTCTAGCATGTAATAATTGCTTCGACTTACGGGCGCCAGGCCGTCTTTGAAAAATAGAAGAAAACCAATGTAATACGCTCGTATATATATATTTTACCGTGACGTGTTTAAAAAGTGAGAGCTTTTAAACGCAATATTTCTATTTCTCGCCATTGAAGACAGGTTTCTCGTTGATTAAACACGCTGTACAAACACTTTCGCCTCGTCTCGCGTTAATAGTCCCTGATCTCTCGAAAAAAGTGTTAACTCGCGTACAGTCGTTGACGAAGGTTGTTGGGAAACACTCGTGAAAATGTTTCACGAATATATTTTTAACCTGCTGTGCGAAACATTTCAAAATTTGAACACGTTGCAGAAAAGAAGCGAAGAAATAATAAAATGAACGAGCTCGAGTCTCTGTTTTTTAATCCAAGATTCAGACAAACTTGAAGATCGTAAGAAGATCTATCAGTCAGTGATTCGTTACATCGATAAATCTCGATAATTAATAAATAAATTACGATAATATATAATTTTAACCTTATGCAACAAACGAATTCTTTATCAAATATATATCCGCAACAAATGTCCTGCAACTACTATATACGTTACAGATTGCTTTCAAACTTGGACAATATCGCCCTGTTTTCGACGTTAGCGAAATTCCAAAATATGTTTCATACAATCCACATGTAAAAATATATCTACGCGTAATTTCTCCGTGGCAGCTAAAGTGTGCAAGCACTTTAGCTCCCCGTTGAATGCAAAGTAATTGCGTGTCGTGCAGTCAATTGTAGCGACAAATTCCCGAGAAGCTATTGATTCAATTTGCGCCGCCGCAATATTTGGCAGCGCGAAGCTCGCAGTTTTGTGGAAATCCATTAGCCAGCTTCTATTACAATTTTCCCCTCCCTACGGACTCTGTGATTTCGCTCTACGTCATTGAGACTTAATGCAGTTACACATTGTTCCATCGAAATCCGGCCGAGATTTGGTTTCTGTTACTTAATCTCCGGCGGTTTCGCGTAATAACAGTCGCAACAGTTTAATAGGCGTGAAATGATTCCGGTCATTTTGTCAGATGTTGCGCAACAGGTCAATTCGTTTGACAGTTCGATGGTACATACATCGAGTTTTAGTATGAAATACAATCGTCGAATAAGGTACGAAGATTGGTCGTTTGTACAGATCGACGTTGTCGATACATCTGGCGCGTGTGTTTAGCAAACGTTGATATAATTGCAATTAGTGAACTATCCTTTCGTACACATTCACGTTATTTTATTCCATTTGAATAAATTGATCAATCATTTTTTTTATTAGTCTTGTTTCTTCCTGCCCACACGAATTCTCCCGAATTCTCACCGTTCCTCGACACGTCAAATATAATATTGATAAAAATGTTGTACGAGCTCCTTCTTCGTCTCAAACGCTACCAAACCAAGTGTCAGAGATTCTAAATGGTCGTTGGGTTTTCTCTTTCAGGTCTGCCAACTACGCGAACTCGACGAAACAATGCGAACTCTCGGACATGGACCGGTTAACCGTCGCCGGGTCGAGCGCTTTCCAATCTGCTAAAGGTTTCGATTATCTGGAAAACCACTGCGTGGACGAGCCGGTGAAACTTTGCGAATTTAAGAAACTATCCGGCCGTATCTTGAAAACTGTGGACTCTGTGTACCAGGACGTTGGCAGCTCCGAGGAATGCCGGGAGCTTTGCTTGAATTCGCCGTTCCGTTGCCATTCTTACGACTACGGCGACACCGGCGACATGGTGTGCCGTCTTAGCCATCATTCCAGAGCTACCCTGTCGGACATTCAGGTAAATAATCACCGTCGAATCCTGACGGTTTCCATTAAACCACAATTTCATCTCGACGAATTAGAAAAAGAATTATCAATTTTTTTATATCGTGTGTCTCACTGGACGTAATGCTCTAACGACATACCTTAATCGACCACAATACCATCTGATAATAAAATAATCCAGTGCAATGTATTCACGATACAATCAGGATATTAAATTCTCTCCGGGAACGATATTTTACTTCATTTTCTCCATTCCTCGTTCCATTATAATATTCGCGAAACGCGCGCGGAATCTCGATATTCGACCGGCAGCGCACAATTTTTCTATTATTCGCTCATAAAAAAAAAAAAAAAAAAAAAGACAAAAACAAATGTGAAAAGCTGCGCGCGATGTCGCGTCACGGTTCATTCGACGCGACGGACGAAGCGTTCGCCGTTCGTTCGCGTTTAATAAAACGTTGTTGCGCGACGTGGCCGCGAAATGGCGTCAGGGGACGTTGTTCCACGCAACGCGGAGTTTCCCAACGCGTTGCGTGAACTTACTTTAATTCATTTGGCACGGCGAAGTAAAACAATTCGACGTCAATTCCGCGGCACGGGATTCGCTTGGAAATCGTAGACCGCACGTATTTCGCTCGTTCCGGGCCGTGCGTCGCGTACTGGTGAAAGGGCCGGTAGGGATTTTCTGTAAACGTGATTACATCGCACACGTGTAAACCAGGTTGAACAATTCCGCGCCGAGAGCGCATTCGTGGAAAATCGAGTTTCCATCGCAGATGCTGCTTACCCTCGATCGAGCCTGTGCTCGGTGAGCTCTTCAGTTTGTGCATACGAGAGAGAACCCGAGTATCTCGCGGTCCCGAGCAAGTCAAGACAAAGACTTTTCTTCTTGCCAACCTGTTGAAGAATCGGCTCGCTCTATTTTCAACTAGCGTGTTCTCTACGTCCGACTGACTCGGTGCTTCTTCTTTTGCTCTCACAATACCCATCGTACTCGCGTTACGGTTTTTTTTTTTTTACCTTATCGCGTCTTTATTTCTTCGTCGATTCGATATACGCTCTTTAGAATCGTAAAAGAGAAGAGGAGTCGCCAATCTTTCGTTTTCATGAATGTATTATATTAGCAACGTAGGAACGCAAAATGATTTTCGCTTTTCTTTTTTTTTTTTTTTTTAATGAATAAACAGTCTCTTTTCTCCATCGTTGAAAATTTAAAAATTGTCGATAAATCTCGAGACAAAATCTCTTGAAACGTGACGAACTGTTACGAGTTTCGTTTCGGATTAAGAAGAATCCTTGTAAATCTTTGTAATGTTACGTAACGTTGACTTGTAGTAAATTTCTTCATTAATGATGTGAATGATGTTGGGGTCAATCAGAAGCTACAGTCGTCAATTAAACGACTACAAAAATTGTGTTTTAATCGTATTATCTGTAGTCATCTATGGAGTACGAAGTTATTTGTTTCTGAAAAATGACACGACTGATGCGACTGACGGTCAAACTTCGGGGAAACGACATTTTACGCGAGAAGGAGAGTTATTCGTAACGACTTGCGACGTACCCCCGGGATCTTGGTGCCCCCGCCCGTGTCGTTAAAAAGAGCATAAATATTTAAACGCGGTAATTTGAGACCCCGTTTCCTATATCATTAAATAACTTAAATAATACGTTACGGTAATTGTATAAAGAGGTAATATCTTAGAGCTGATGCTGTAATTTTGGTAATGAACGTGCAAAGCCTGGCTCGATGCATCCTGGCAATTTGTTGCGAGATAAAATGATAAACAGGAACACATTTGTGACAATTTAAGTTCCACAAATAGTAGATAATTATAACACTGGCCGGCTAGTTTAGTGGAAATATGCAAATTATTATTGTCCCCGTATCTCGACCCAGATTATCCTATTACCGACGCGAGACGCGCACTATCACCATTAACAGATAGCTCGTTCGTGAAATCACGCGAGGTCCCATTTTCAATACAAAAAAATAGTTTTCGTTCCAAGAGTTAACAATTCCAACGAACAATCAGTAGATTGAATTAATCAGAAACGACGAGTGAAGAATACCGAACCAAGTTGACGTAATAACAGTGTGAATGATATACGATTTGATCAAATTCAAAAAAGAAACATATTACGAAATAGAGGGAGAATAAATCGAAGCCAAATGTATTTCAATGTTTGTTGAAAATCGTACCGATAATATTTTTCAAAATCATTAAGAAAGAATGGAGAAGTCGATTATTTCTTTGTGAACAGTATTTAATAAAATAAAAGAGAATCGTCGTAGAACACGTAGTGTGTAATAAATATAACGATAGAAATTCGTTTTCGTACTCGGTTTCAGGAGCCTTATCTCGACGTGCCAGAGGGCTCGACCTACGAACTGAGCTCGTGCTACAACGTGACGATCGATTGCCGGGCCGGTGACATGGTGACGAGAATCCAAACGAGCAAATTGTTCTACGGCAAGGTGTACGTGAAAGGCTCGCCGAATTCGTGCGTGCAAGACGTGAAGGGCGCGCTGGAGTTCGAGCTGCGAATGGCTTACGACGATTTGGAGTGCAACATCAGGCAACAGGGTTTGGGCCGTTACTTAAACGACGTGGTGATCCAGCACCACGACACCATTGTCACCAGCTCGGATCTCGGGCTGGCCGTCACCTGCCAGTACGATCTCACCAACAAAACAGTATCGAACGAGGTGGATCTTGGCGTGCACGGTGACATAACGCCCGCGTTGTCCGAGGAAGTGATCGTCGACTCGCCGAACGTCGCCATGAAGATCACCGATCGCAGCGGAAACGAAGCGATCCCGTCAGCCGAAGTCGGCGATCCCCTGGCGCTCAAGTTCGAGATCCTCGACCCTAACAGCCCGTACGAGATCTTCGTACGCGAGCTGGTGGCTATGGACGGCGTGGACTCCAGCGAGATAGTCTTAATTGACTCGGATGGCTGCCCCACCGATCACGTCATCATGGGCCCGCTCTACAAGTCCGCTACCACCGGCAAGGTAAGTTCCAGGCTAATGGTTATCATTTATCGTTGGCCGTAGCGCGATGCGAACCGCAACAGCGCCACCGTAAGTACGCCAACTCCTCGGGCTAGGGACTTTTTTAACGAGGGATCGTAAACGGCCACGTACGGAATTAGATCTTCTTTTTTTCTCTCTCTCTCCATCACCCTCCCTCCTCCTCCTCTTCTTCTCTTTTCTCATCTTCTTTCTTTTTTCCCCCGAGGAACACGTGTCTCATTACCGTCGACACTTTACAATGGCATCGATCGAGCCATTAACTGGCAAAAGGAACGCCAATAGCCGTTTATAGAGTAATAAAAGTCCGTTCGTTACAGAGCAAACTTATACGCGGAGAACTCAACGAGAGAACAAACAGCCAACGTTACCGGTGTCTATATGACGCGAGTTCGAGGAATCTGTCCTGTTGTCCGTTACGTTACTCTCCCAACCCCCTTTCGCGTAACGAGAGTCCACGAATCAAGATTCCAATCGGCAGTTTTAACAAATGGCGTCTCGATCCGAAGGTTGAGCCACAAATCAAACGAAGAAAGAATCTGATCGACCGTTTCACAAAAGAGACACACACGCGAACGATCCGAAAAATCATCGAAACGACTAGTTTCGAAAGTAACGCGCTGTCCAATCGTCAAATCACGCCGGCGGTGCGTACGTGTCCTTAACGAAACTGCTAAAGACCGACGAACGCGATACGTGACCGCGAACGTAGGGACGCGAGCCGGCTAGACGAGAGGTTAGGCACGACTAGGAGGCATCAGCTGTCGCAGCAAGAACACTGTTATTACCCGCGTCGGCCTCTCTCGCTGCGTCTGCAGTTCCTCCCACGCGCGTTCCACCGCGAGTTAATAATAAAAAGAGGGGTAAAGACCGATTCTAATTTGACGGACACGGCGAGCCTCGTGCACGGGATGGTGCACGCCGCGGCTAATAGAGATGCTTGATGCCGATAATGTCGATACCACGGCCACAGCGAGCCGTTAGAGGGAACGTTGCTTGCTTGCACGTTGTTGTTTCGTGTTCGTATATGTTTTATAAAGGGTCGAAGGAAAGGAAAGGAAAGGAAAGGAAAGGAAGGGAGAGATGGGAACGAACGGGAAGAAACGAAGGAGACAGTCGGGCAGCGCCGGTCGCCGCGGCTGCATGCTAATCAATCACTCGGACGGATTTTACGACGCGGCGGGAAGCAATTTGCTCGCGCCATAACAGGTCGCGTCGGTTGATGCACCGTCGTCGTCTTGGCGATGGCGCGTCACGATGCAGCGTTGATAGCAGGCAGCTTCGGCTGCTTGTTATTACTTTCACCGTGTAATGCTAGCTGTCGCCTGGAAAATTTGGAAAAGCAAACAGGCTCTTCGTCACCGACGGATGCGTGACGCAGTTGCGCTTCACGAGTTTCCGGCAACGCCGGGCCAGCGTAGACGAGCGAAACGCGTTACACGTTCACAGGAATGAAAATTCGAATTTAGAGCGAATGGTCGGTGGATTTTCACGCGTTCGTGGGAATTTTGAATTTTTCAACGAGCTTTCATTGAAAAATGTGAAAAATATGAAAGATATTCGATTAGTTCGAACTGGTAGTAAGAACAATTCAGTACTATAATTACGATGGAACACGTAGTTTAATGAAACATTTTCTTACTTCGTACATAGATCACTTATCAGAGATATTTCCAAGAGAATCAGCGTTACAGCATTACAATCACAAGCTGTTTGTTTCCCCCATTTCTTTTCTTCGTGTCATCAAAAGGTATCAACGTCAAGGATATTTTGTTCTCGTTCTTGGAAGAATATTCACGAGAAAGCATTGCAAGTTCGAACGACGAAATTACGATTAATAATGGTGAAACGTCTTGAAACGACGTTGAAAATAAATCTTTGCTTGTTCAGTTTCTCAACATATTCGCGAAATATTCAAGCGGGAAAATACAAGAGGGAAACTAGTCGATACACTTGGTCGTAGGTACCAAGTTGATGATCAATGATCGTACCACGCCTGCTAACCAGATGGATGACATTATCGATGTAACAACGACTGAGATGACCGGGAATGTGTATTAAGGTTGTCAAAATACCACTACATCATCAGTGGGCCGCCATTCCACGCGTAAAGTAGAAAATCTCCCGACGCGGCGTGTCAGCAAATTACGAAGGATAAATTAATTTTGTGAGCACATTACTGTCCCAGTGAACCACCGCAGAATTTATTTGTCCATTTATTCGTATCAAGGGCTGCGCGTCGTATTGAAATTGATTTACATAAAACGTAAAACTGTTCTCCGCTATAAATATCAATTACTTCTCTCTCTTTTTCTCTCTCTCACTCGCTTGAATATTATTCATTATTCACCTCGTTTCTCCTAAATTCGGTTTGACGGAACGCAACGGGTCGGGCAGAACGAAATGTGTGCCACGGCACGCGAAATTAATCGTAGTAATCAATTACGCGGGGAATTTATGTGATCTTGAAAACGTAAGGTATAGCGTAACGAGTCGTTCGGCAAATTGCGAATTTCAATTATAGTCATCGGTTGCCGCTTGTTACAATTTTACGCAGCACGCTCGGACGAAAAACTCCTTGGAAATAAAAAACGCTGACGGTACGATTCACTTTAATCATCAAGAATGATGGCGCGTAACTGTCTTCACATACGATACGAGAGAGAGAGAGAAAGAGATCGTACACTCTGGTAATGATCATTCCTTCCTACACGAGGAAACGTGAAATCAACTCGGCGAACATGTTGACGAAGAAAGGATACAATTTGCTCGACAGAGCTAGACACCTAGGCAACGTTACGGCCAACTGGTTAACCATATTGGATAAATTGAATGTACCGGCCTTGCGAGCGTATAGCAAACCCATTTCAGAAAATTAGAAATATCAGACGCCTCGAATAAGTCGGGAACGCGATTAGATGTTAGATCGAACGCGTCACGTCCGTGATAAATCTATTAAGAGCGGTTAAGCGTAAATCTTTCCACTTATCGAACGTCAAGTTCCGCGAAAGCTTGATCAAATTGCTCCGCACTTGTCTCTTTTCAGAGATAATTTCAATCATTAACGACCAAAGTATGAAACTCGTATCAATTTTGTAACGGCACATTTCATTCCGTTCAATTGCAAGAAACGGGAAACAGGTTTATCACGCAATGAGAAACGAGAGCTCTTATTTATTCGTACGTCTCCAAATAATTTAATTCGTAAAAAAAAATACACAATTTGAAGAATTCGATCGTTTTTACTTTCCCCAAAAAAAAAAAAAAAATTAAACGATTCAGAGTAGATCTTCGAACCGCGAGAGACACGAGCTACGAAAATAAAACAGCGGGGCAATTTCAATCGTTAAACTGTATCGGCGAAATAATGACATACGAGCATGTTAACGACGTGAAAGATTATTCGTCCAATAATGATCGTTCCTTCCGCGTGCGGCCGCATAAGGAAGCACGAAATTAGCCGCGCTACAACTCGTGCATTAGATACGTGGAAGAAGGTTCGACGCGCGCCAAGCCACACCGAGCATCATTAATTCTTGCAAATTTTATCGGCATCCGATCGTCGCGCCGAGATAAGAAACTTCACACGTCCTATGATTTAAGAGGTAGCTGTCACGGTCACGAATAATTCCGAGTTTTCCAACCACGATATAATTATCCTCCTTGAGCGAACTTCGCACGTACGAGATCCATTCGGCCCGATAAGCTCTTGAACCTTTCGCCATTTTTCCCAATCGGAAACGACTTCCTCATCAACGCGCGCGAATCTCTACCGATCGCCGTCGATAAATTAACAGTCTAGCATGCTTGCCAATCGAAATTTTTTTTTTTTTATCCGTTTTTATCCGAACGTTCAATTACCTTGGCGACGGCATTGTCCATCGATCCTTTCGGACGATGAATTCTTCACACCGATTAAACGCGATGAAGTTTGTTTAAACAAAGAACATAAGTAAGATAAGTAGAGATTCTGTGTAGTACAATAGCGGAAGTGTGTAATTTAATACTTTAAGAAAGATATTAATGGCTTTTATGGTCTTTTGCAGAGATTACCTAGATTCGCCAAGAGAAATACAAAAGTACGACGTAGATTTTGAAAATAATTTTCTGACGCATAGATTGACAGATCCGATCTCTTTCGATATAATGCATTTAAGGGTCGAACTTGGTAGTATAGTAGAAGTGTGTGTAGTTTAATACCTTAAATACCTTAAATGGCATTGATAATCTTGTAATATTTCTATAACTCGTACATCTCATTCGGAATAACGTACCAATTCTTCCAACAGAAATAATCATCATTTCTAGAGTCCACGATTCGCCAGGACAAAAGTACAAAAGTACGACACAGATTTTAAAATGAATAATTTCCTGACGCGCGAGTTGACAGATCCGATCTATTTCGATGCAGCACATTCGAAGGTCGAACTTCAAGTGTTGTCGTTTCGGTAAAATTCGCGCCGCGACAAGAAAAAAAAAAAAAAAAGAAAATTAATAATTCCTCTCGAAGGCAATCACAGTGTTTCACTGTTCACTGTGAACGTTGGCGAGGTATTGGCTAATGGTTCGCCGCAAATCTCGTCATCGCCGATTTCGAAGAACTCTGTCCACCGGTTTGAAGGTTGAACGTCCTGCGAGATCGTCGTACGGCGATTGATGCTTCGGCTGTCGACGAGTAAAACAAACGGATCGTTACGACATAGTGGCAGGTAGAAAGAAGAATGCAACGGGGCGGGAGGGGAAGAAGGGAACGAAGCAGCGTGTGGGGGAGAACAAGAGGCATACCGCCTCGTTAACTCGTCGTTCCACATCATTTGCCCGCGCGGGTGCGGGTGCGGGTGCGCCGCGAAGCAATATCGCTTTATTAGAAAGTAATAACAGTCCCGGGCTCGAAAGAAAGAGCAAATTTATATCCGTTAATCCAGGAAAGATGCGGCGCATCGAGATATATCACCGAGTCGTGTACACCCTTGACACCCCTCATCTAGTCAAGAGAAAGAGAGAGAGAGAGAGAGAGAGACAGAGAGAACCCGTTCCATTCGTACCACGATCTCGTCCCGCGCCGATTCTACAGATCACGCGAGCTAACCTCATTTCCTCCCGAGACTTGTCCAAGTAACGAGGCCTGGATCTACGAATAGCTGCTTGTACGTGCCCCCTCGTACACAGGAAATTACAATTCGTGGAACAAGAATCTGACTAGAAGAAGCGCCGCGAATAACCAGACAGCGCTACACGGACGAACGGGCTGTTTCTCGTGATAGTCTTGCAGCGGAGGATGCAGCGCGAGCGTTGCAAGAAATCGCTCCGAGACTCGCAGCGCGCGGAGCTACCAGTCTTCAACGGGAAGCTAACCGTGATGCGAGATATGAACGACTGGAATTAAAACTGTACGGTGGAAATTGATTGGTACACGTAAGGATGGCGGAGATTTTTCTTGAATATACGGTCTTTATGTTGATTTAGAAACGAACAACTTGAGCGTTCGAGGGAGAACAACTGAGGTGTGAAATACCTATTAAGTAGAATAGCCCAATATTTGGCACGACGTTTCCTAACGTGTAAAAATCATTATTAATTTTCAACGTTTACAAATATAGAAACTTACTTTCTTCTACCCTCCAATTTCAACGATCAATTTCCATGCTTTTTAAATACGTATAAGAAAATGGAAATTTGGAAAAATTTTTTAAATGCATCCCAAGATTGATCCAGACTTCGACACACTCCATAGTTTGTTGGAACGATTTTTAAGTCGTTCTTGATAAAAGAAAAATCGCGGATGTAATTTTTTTCCAGGGGGCACCGTTGGTTACGAATGCGTGAAGTGGCTGACTCTTATTGTGTGGCGCGAACAAAGAATCGTATACTTATCGTGTTAACCATGAAACTAGGTTTTCCCAGGCTACGAACGAATCCGATTTTTTTTTTTTTTTCACCTTATCTATTCAACGACGTAACGTTACTCGTTAATAATTTCCGTTGTTTTTTACGGGCCGCGAGTTGAACGAAGAACAGAGGAATCATTAACGCATAGAATGGTTGATTAAAGCAGTGAAAGAGGTAGAATTGGAACTTGAGGATCAGCGAGAGACGAACATCCAGACTAACAACTGGAAGGATCGTTAGAAAGAAACGTGTACGTTGAAGTGGGACAGACGGATGGATTGTTTGATGAGAAATGATAAAGCATCGGACGAACGTACGGAGAAAGAAGGTATCTGATCAGGTTAATTATTTGTCACGTCGCTAAGCTAGAAACAAAGCATATAATTCTATATTTAAAACAGCTCACTGTCTATAATAATCTTAATCTTCGTCTCGACTTTTCTCCAATTTCTTCACGTTTCGTTACTTGGACCCCGAATTTCTACGCAATTAAATAAACCAAAGTAAACTCTTCGTTGTAATACATATTCAGAGGGTGAACAAAAATCTTTGCCTCTTTTTTATTTCATCTCTTCGGTTACATTCACGAAAATATGAGTTTGCATAAAGGTCCATAATCATAAAAGTATTCAAATATTATTCGAGCGCGAGAAAAATAAATTGCCGACGGCAGATTTTTTACTAACCGCGTAATGGGAAATACCTTCTCAGTCAAATAAACACGTTGGATCGAAAAAAACATATGAAAAACTGAGAAAAGGATGAAGAGGCGATTCTCTTATGAAAATAAGGGATCATCCTTTTGCGGATGTACCTTCTTTCTCCTTTGCATATCTCCTGTGACACGGAACGTTGCATCACGCAACAGCTGGTTGCAATCTTGCTAATTATAAATATACATTAGATGAAATGTGCAAGAAAATGAAAAAGAAGAAGCAAGATTAAAACATGTGGTGCTGCATCACCTGTAGCATTCTCTGCTTCGTTTGAAACACGGAAGATAATAAAAACGTGAAAGGAACGTACCGGAATGAGACTCTCATTGTTTTAAAAACTCGAATTACAATTTTTATAAAAAAAAAAAAAGGAAACGCACGGTCGAGAGAAATCGCAATTTCAAAGCGATAGGAGGTGGAAAAGAATTTCATTAAACGAAAGTCTTCTCTTGGAAGAGAGAAATGTTAAAAAAAAAAAAAAAACGAAAGCTTTAAGGACACTTCAATTCGTTCTTTATTCTCTGGAAAAGAAAGAATCGAGGTAACTTTGTGTTTAAATTTTAATTTCACAAAGCGCAGCGTGTAAAAGAAAGGACAAATGGCAAAGCAATTCTCTCGCGTTTGTACTTTCTCCTTTCGTTTAACGCAACAAAGAAATTTTTGTCTAATTTTTCTCTTCCTTATTACTAGGAAGAAGCTAAGACTCTGACCAATTGCACGAAACATCCTGTACACGATACGTGATAAATATTAAAATGCGGTCACAGAACTCGAACTCGAGGAAGGATTACGTGGAATGTAGATATAGTATAAGCTCGTTTATTCGACGAGATTATCGTACGCATCGACGAGGTCGTTTGCCTGATTCGCAGCCGGCAGTCGGTAATTTTATTAACCTTGGTATATAGCGAGAAGAGAAAAACGAACACGCGGAGAAACACTCGGTTTGGCCCTGAAAGGCCTGGCAAAGGGATTCGTCTCGTCTAACCAGGAATTTGCCAAAAGTCCGGGTTTTCCGGTATGTCTGTCACGTAGCCAAGCCGCGGCACCGGGGCTCTTCCATTTCACAACCGGTTTGAATGAAATTGGAAACATTTCTCAGCCGCCACGCTCGCTCCTCTCTGTAGACACTGGTATAAACGTACAATATACAAGGTATTTCGTGACGTACGAGACCCACTTTGACGCGCACGTGGACGAATCAAAAGCGATCGTTTACGAACCTTGGTTACGAATTTCCCTCAGCGTCGAATCGGGGTAGAAGTTAAGAGACAGCGTACAAATTAAATTACGAATTGAAAAGGTTAGACGCAACAGCACTTCCATTAATGAGATTAAAATTCGTCGGGTTGTCTCTCGGGTAAAATATACACCTCTTGTTGCATGCGTGGCAACCAATTTTTCTCCTGTTTTCTCAGTTCTCACTGACCGCGCGGGCGCGTGGAATATTTCAACAAGTTGATCTCCTATTCACGGCAATTCTCTGGTTCAATTTGAGTAATTGAACCAGAGACTTCATTTTTAAGTAAGTCGGCAAGATGTTCTATCTGAAAAACTCACATTCCAAGGACATTGTCAATCAAAGTATACCCGTCGAGACAAAAACTGTTCCCGATAGCTTGAAAAATAAAAAAAAAAAAAAAAAAAAAAAAAAAAAAGGAACACGATCAAATTCACCATCGTGAGACGGGGGACAACGAGCGAAAGTTTCATTCCAAAGTTTCTCGAGACGAGCGATAATTCCGACTCGCGTTGAAGCAGAGGAGCTCGCCTTCTCCAAATCCACTTTTCTAAATTACTCCCGCGAAACGAAGATATAACGCGGCAATCCATTTTGACATCGCGTCTGAAGGATCAACTACTCGGGGCTGAGGGATCAAGCGGAAGGAGAACGCGGCGAGCGCGTGTATATATACGCGGCCTGACGACGCGCAGCACCGATCTACGACACGGTACGTTTATGACAGCTCTGTCTACCACGTTTTAAGAGGAGCTCTGTCATCACTCCGTGGCGGAGTTCGCTACTAAACGCAGACGTCGCCGATGTCACGTACGTCGACGGTTGGTTGCCGTGTAGGGAATCCGGCTGGTCGGGTCTAAGGGGATCGCAGAAACACCAGGCCGCGGTACCAGATGCCGCGGATACACCGCATGCACTTCTTTTCTCGCGTTTTACTGACTCTTCGTTCTCCGCGAGGCTTTCCGCCGGCTTCTCAGCTCTGTCCGCTGACATGGAGTTAATAAAGTTCCGCTCGTTCTGCGAGACACAGCGTTTCGCCAAAGAAACAGCTAAATGAAGCTGTACGTGGAATGAAGCATATTTTAATGTCTTACTCCCCTCGTTCGCCTCCCTCCCCTTCGCCGCGATAATGTACGTGCTCGGTGTGTAAATACGATGAACTTGGCAATGCCGTGTAGAAACCAGTTTTCGTAGGAGAGAACGCTCGCGCGCGCGTGGCGCTAAGCGCTTTATGACGGAGACCGATGATCGTCGATCGCCGATGATTCCGATGAAGAAACCGGTAGAAAACCAACCGATATATCGGCCGACGAGACGAATTGATTTTCCCCATTGTGTCATAGGTTGGCCGTCTAACAACGACAACAGGGGGAGGGGATTGATATTCTTCCGCGCGTGAGATAACGCCTTTAAACCTTTACGAGATACGCGACGGAGGAATTTATGGCATAAAGTGGCAGATAGAAAGTCTCTGTAATTAAGCAGAAGACGAAAGTTTGAGGGTCTTTACACAGTTGCGTTAAATTTGAATGTGCGGAGATGCTTAAGATTTTTTGATAAAATTAAAAGTAGAGTACTTCTCGTAATCTGTAGTATTTTATTCGATAGAAGAGATTCTCCTTTACTCACAGTCGGACAGTTGTTGATTAGCAAATTTTTACAAGTTACAATTCTTGTATAATGTCAATGCTAAAACTACCAAAGTGGTAAAACTTTATAGATATAAAACTAAAACATTTCCCACTAAATGTATAAATCGAAGCTTGTATATTCTATTGAATTATAACGTTTCTTTTTTCCCCCTCTTTTGACTTCAATGCATCTAATGGAAGTTCTACGCTCTAGTGTTAAAGAGAAAACGGAAACAGAAAAAATTCTAGACGGAAGTGTCATTCGTACATGTGTATATGTATGGGTATATATGGTGTAATTGGCGTTATACAAACTTAATGAAAAAAAATAAAATTGGGTGCAAGTGGTGTAAGGTGCACGAAACCAGTTTGTTACGATCTTCTATTACGCACATTGCGTGCGACGGAGGCAACGTTCCGCATGTTACGCGATACCTGCGTTCTATATAATGCTCTCTGATTTTTTTATCAGTAGGCGAGCAGGGACGAACGCAATTTCACTGGATGCCCGCGTAATTTACGGGATATTGAAATACTTTGTACGTTGGAAGCATACTTTGTACCTTAGAAGCACCTTACGTACGAGCCACGTCCCGGGGATAAATGGTTTTACCTTTCATTTGAAGAAACTTGATTGAATATCGATCGCGAAGGAACAAGGGTATGAAAATTGAATAAGCTCAAACACCGTAAACGGGATGTTTGAGGTAACGATCCGCAAGTTTCTCCAACCTCACCCTTTCGTAGGGCTGCTAGCATTTTATGTAATACACCGTACAATAAAAAAAAATGGAAATATTTTTCTCCCTGTGTCGGAAGGTGAATGAAAATTTTCTAGACAGCAGATACTTTTCACACGTTCAATCACATAATGATAAAACAAGTGCGTGAATTTAAACCTGCCGGTGTATGATTTAACATTCTTGTTGTATCGAGGAAATGATATTTCGAAGCTGCACGGTATGTAAGAGTGTAATCTGTCTTTCGTGCTAGATGAAAACCATGAAAATTACGGGACAGTGTGTTGCATTCAACGAGAAACAATTTAAGTATACAATGAAGAATAAGGAGAAAGAAGCGAACGCGGTCGTCGGTAAGCAACAGCGCCGAGACTATTTCAACGAATGGCAAATTGCATCAGAATACGCGAAAGTCTTTGTCGCGGCCCGAAGAAGAAGTTATTTGGCACAGCTGTTGACGTGTTATCTTAACGACGAACAAAGACAGAAAACAATTCCTCATGTGACTTGCAAATCTCACGGAAGCGCAGAATTTTTGCCCCCGTTGATTGTTTTCAGAAAACCTCCAAGTGTCCGCGCGTACGTACATATATTTTGATTTATTTTGACAACCGCGAGAATCTTGGCGAGAGAAAGGTATGCGTTCTCGAGTAACAATAACGACAAAAATTAATTCACACTCGTTTCAGTTGATACACGTCGCGAGATCAATTCTTCCTTCGCGTCATGATCGAGGATTTTGATGTTTAAAATTGTTCCGACAAGTCAATTCAACATCGAAGGTTGCGTTATCTTTTACAATGAGAATTTTACGAAGAACTGAAACGTATGAATGATAATTATTACTAAGAGTCGATTAAAGAAATCGATTCAACCGATTTGGCTAGCCAATTCAATCGAAAAACAATACATTCAAACAATACATTCAAAAAGCTCTTTCAAGCTTCAAATCAATATTTGATATTTCAATCCGTAATCGACCAATATTTCTTACCAATATCCTGTGCAAAATGCTGACAAAATGTCCCGCGACTCATCCGACATCCAAGAATGTCGATCACTCGTCTAGCGACACATCCAACATTATACAAATACAAATGAAAGAAATCATCGAATCAATTGCCGTCCACAGTCACCAGACAATGTTCCTATCTTTATTTCAGATTCTGCTTTCGCACTTCGACGCCTTCAAGTTCCCGAGCTCGGAGGTGGTTCAATTCCGCGCGTTGGTGACACCGTGCATGCCGACTTGCGAGCCGGTGCAGTGCGATCAGGAGGAAGCGACCGGCGAGCTCCGTTCCGTCATTTCCTTTGGCAAACGTCGCCGTCGCCGCGCCACCGACACATCGTCCCACAACCGCGAGGATCTCCTTCTGGTGCAGTCGATTCAGATCACGGACAAGTTCGGGTTCGAGCACGACGGCAAGACGTCGAACGCCAGCTCGGCGACCAGGGACACGGTGTTCGTAGAGAGCGAGGACATCACGTCGACGATGGGCATGTGCATCAACCTCGGCGAGGCGATCGTCGCTGGCACCGTGTTCCTCGTCGCCCAGATCGCCATCATCGCCGCGTGGACCTTCACCTGGCAGAGACGCCGCCAGATGCTAAAGCATCAGGAAGCTCTCTCGGTCTCGGTTTCCGTTCCTGGAATGCATTCCGTTCCGGGACGCACCGACAGCCTCTGTAAGTTGTACGACACCGGATATTCGCCGCGCCGTTTTTGAATAGCCTTCGTTTCCTGCGCTGCCGTCCTTCAATCTCTTGGTCTTCCTCCGCTGCCGACGTCGCCAACCTCCACGACACTTCCCAGAGAAATCCTTTCGTCGAGCAGAAGAAGAGTAATCTTCTTCGTTTCTCGAACGTTATTTCCCGGTTTCTGCCACATGATGCAGAGTCTCGCAAAGTAATTCGTCTCCGTTTCTTGCGCGAAACACTCGGCAAAGAAAGTAATGTCACGCGTAATTTTTTTCTAGAAATTAACATTGAGAATTTCGTGGTATATTGAAGAGAATCTCTGGGAGTGCTGGAGCAATCCAATTGACAATGTTAACTACTGGCGCAGCAGATTCGTTGCCTTGTAATCGGGATCCGTGCAAATTCTAGAGTATTCGGTGTGGCTTCGAATCGATACACCCGGGCAGATAGAAGAATTTTTATTTCTTTTTTTTTTTCTTTTGTTTTTTGTTTTTTTTTTTGGAAGAATCAGACATCCAGACGAAAACCTGCCCGTCTGATCGACGACACTATCGTGCTCTCTATCATGTAAGAATTATACTTCTCCCCTGCTATTCCCCCGAGGATAAACGATCGATGCTCGATAAAAAAAAACCCCCCGTTTTTTTAATTATATCGCGTTTCGTCAACGTCGAAAAATCGAACAAAAAAATCACGGCTGAAATTTCAATCAACCAGGCCTGGCCTTCCACGATCGCTGATCTCTTCTTTGGAGGGAACCTTCTCACGCGACACGCGGAACTAAACACACGCGACAAAATCCAGTCTAAGAAGCCAGTTTGAAAAATAAAACACTTGCACACGTATGATTTGCAATAATCTTGCTTGAGAGTAACAAACTCCTTTCAGAGGAAATCACGGGTTGAAACAAAAGCTGGCGAAAATAGTTTAACGAACAATTCAGAGTGAGGAGGGGCGTGGGGGTGGGAGGGGGGATTGATTATACGGTGGCAGTCGGAAGGGATTACGCGATCAAAGGAGGCCGCCTCGATCGATTATCCCGTGGCAGCTTCGTCATCTTTCATTCATAACCGCGCATAATCTGCCCTGATGTCTTCTTGCGACATTTCCTCCCCCCTCCCCTGTGTTCCATCCACCCCGTACTTCCTCGTACTTCTTTTCATCTCGTCGTGCGTGAAACGCGAGAGACAGGATAAAGCGGAATAAGCCGAAGCGGGGCCGAGGCGTGGTTGGACTCGAAGGTGATGGAGGTCGACGTGTACTCGGCTGCGTCGGCCAGGACGGCACCGGTGCGGACTCTAATTAGCATTGGGAATCGAGCATGATTATGCAGATGCTCCGAGTGGGATATCAACAGGAGGGTAGGGCCGAGGGATGGGGAGGTGGGGGAGGGTCGGAGGGTGGTGGTTGAAACGGAACAACTGGAAACAGTAGGAGACAGCGGTAGGAACTAGCGGCGGATGGTTGAGTGGGGGATGCAACGCGCGTCAAGGGGCTGGCGGAAGGTTAATTGCCTCTTGTGGCGTCTCGGGGTTAAGCTAAGCTTGGTCGGGGTTAGACGAGAATTCGGGAGCAAGAAGGAAGCCGGTGGAACGAGACAGCGAACGACGTTGGGATCGCGTCAAGGATAGATGCTACGTGGGGCAATAGAGGCCAGGATCGTATAACCCTTCCGTACCCTTTCCGATTTAACCGTAACGTGGCCAGATTTCGGCCATCCGTGTCGATGTCAGGTTAATTTACATCCGCGACACGTGAGCTTATCAATCTGGCCCGGATCCGACGCGCTCCGATGGCTACGAGTTACGTCCAATCAACGGGACGAGTCTTTGATGTCGGCCGTAAGTGCAGACAGAGAGTAGTTCGCTCGTTGTTTCTTCCTCGGTTGCAGTGGTTGCGTAAACAAAGTTATTAATATCGCGATGAGAGATCCTCCCCGGGAGGGGTGAACGAACTTTTATACCGCGTTTTAAAATAGTTTCGAACTTATTATCCAAGAAATATGCGCGCACCGGGCAGAGAGTCGATTCCAACCGAGTAGCCTGGACTTTCTGTTGAAGTATTCGAACTGGTTATTATCGCGGATATATGCTCCGGTGAAAATTTCGGCAACTGGTGTTACCGCGGTGGTCGCGCGGACGAACGCGGTTTACGTCGAGTCAAGTTATTTCGAAGCGTTTTCGCTAGCTACAGCGCGGATCCGAGCTCGGCCGGAGGAAAGTTACAGAACGGCGAGTCGATCTTAACTTCGAAAGGTAGATCCAAACGTGCAAACGGTTGTCGGTACAATGTACTGGCCGAGGAGAGACGGTTCGGATCGGATCGGTTGTACCTCGCGGAGAATTGCTGTTTAACATAACAAGCCTTGGGACGGAACTTGCTGCCAAAACTGTAGTAGCCGGTCTCGAAGTTTCGTTCGGCGGAAGGAGAAATTCTACCAACGAGATCTAGCGAGCGAGGGTAAAACAGAGGGGATCTATGACAGAGGATTCGGCGATGGATAGAAGGGAGGGACGCGCGCGCGATACGTCGGATAAATTTAAATCGGTTAGCCGCCGCTTGCCGCTGGGACTTTATCGATTTCAACGGAGCACAAAGGCGCCGGGATGGGATCGAGTTAATTGAGAAACTTGAAAATTTGAATACGCTCGTCAAGACAAATGGAGAGGGTGGAAAGAGAGAAGATAAAGACGGGCGAAGTGCGAGTGGTTCCCGATTAGTATGGAACGTTTGCGTTTTAGTTAACCGAACTTGGGATCGTTCCTCTGTTCGACATTTGTCTATCGACGGCGACGAACTTGCCGCGGACCATCTGGCGCAGTTTCTCTCTGTTCGTCCGCGTGTCTCTCTTGCTCTCTTCCATTCGGTCTGCGCCTCCTTGCTTCGTGCGAATATTTGGAATTCGTAACGCAGAATGTCTCTCGTTATTCTCGGTACGGTGAACGAATGATTTATATCCATCTTTTAGTGATTTCACAAGTCAGGATTTTCAACGTGCAACGCGGCGTCGTTTTTTCTGTTTTTTTTTTATTTTTTTATTTTTATTTTATTTTTTTTTCATTTCACCACGGTAATCCGAGGCGCGACGCGCGATGCTCTTGGCGGGAAATGACAGCGAAACGGGGAGGGAGGGGAGGGAGGAAAAATGTCAACAGTCGGAGATATCGAGCTTGCGTTGAAAGGACGCGCGCTTTAATTATTGGTACTAATTGCCGTGGAGATTGCTAGGCTTTCGCTCACTTTTGATACAATGGAAACGCGACGCTAAATGGAATTTCTCTTTTCAATCGAATGGCATTGATTGAAAACATAGAATATGGGTGTGACGTAGTTCTCTCTCGCTAGCCATTAGAGCACGTTAACCGGAGCTATTGTGCGGAACGTCCGACACCGGCGTGGCACGAAACCGCGCCGCTCCTCCCGCTTCGGCTTCCTGCCCATTTCACATACGTATAAATATCAGCAAACATGTACACATATTATACAATTAATAAGATGCCAACCGACGGTGCCTACACGCGTTATCAATAAGCGACGCGACTTTTTTTCTGTTTTTTTTTTTCTTTTTTTCTTTCCTTTAACGAACTTTATCTTACACTTACGAAATATGCTAAGGATTTTTCGCTAACGCTGACGTAGTATATCCAATTTGCTTGTGGTGAGAGGGTAGAGCCAATTCTATTTTTTTTTTTTTTCTTTCGTATAAAAACCGTTCGAACAACCTAATTGTACGAACGACGATTGGAATCGCGGGCCGCGAACGCGCACGCGCGAGCGTGAGTGACTCGCCGCTCGCGATCGTTTAAAGGTATCATCCTAGCGCATACGCGAGAGCATACGAGATGGTGCATGAAGAATTTCGTTCCTTCTCGCTGGAGGAGACGACCCGGAAAAAAACAGACAGAGAAAGAGAGAAAGAAAAACGATTTATTGCTCGCAGCAATGCGAGGGGGTCTGAGATTTTCTCGCGCCATCTTGTAGAAGAAAACAGCATTTTCAAGTAGTTCTGTAGAATGACACCCGAGCACTTTTCATCGACTTGATCGAACGCGGCCCGATCGTCGCCGATAAGAGCGTCTTGGCCAGCCAGCAGCGCGTTTGATTCTCAAGTCAATGGAAACTGCATCGTTTCTATCGTCGATAAGGTCACTTATGAAGTAATTTTCCCACTATTAAACGCGTATACGATGGAAGTAAAATCGTGCAAGCATGTATCGTCATTTGATCACGTAATTAAGATTAAGTTAACGCGGCCTGCGAGCGAGCAAGTTGCAGGAGCCGCGGTGAAACGATTAATATTAGGCTCGAGGACGATCGCTCTCTCGATGATAACGCCGAGGAACACCACTTCTGCAGCGTTAAACTCCAACCGACGTTGGGGAAGGGTGCTCGGCGCTTTCGCGCGTAAGAAGTTTGCCTTTCCCGACCTTTCCCCTTCCCACCTTCCCGCCCGTCCTCTTTTCTTTCTTCCTCCGCGCTTCCTTCGTCTCGTCCTTCTTAATGAGCCTTATATTCGTAGCCTCGCCTTCTTTATCGCGAGTGTTCACAAGTGTGCAGAGACGTCGGTGCTTGTCCTCGAGCCTGAGGTGCGCGCCTACTCCGTCGTAAGCTTGAAAAGCTCGAGTCTGTTCTGTACCTTGACAAGCGTGCATGTTTCCCTACCTTTTCTCTCTCCTCCTCCCTCCCATTTCCTATCCTCACCTCACCGCACCCGAGATTTTCCCGCTTCGAAATGAAAAAAAAAAAAAAGAAAATAGAAAAGAATAAAGAATGAGAAGAAAAAGAACGTCGGCCAAACGATTCATCGCGATCACGCGAGTCACGTACAGAGCTTACCCGACGATCGAGCGTTTTTTTTTTTTTTTTTTATATAAACACGCGCACCAACCATAATGGCTTATTTATTTTTTACGTTTAACGTATACCGCCCTTCAAGAATACTCGTATCTTGTCACGTTTTGTCATTGTGTTTTTTTTTCCATTCCCTTCCCTTTTCTTTATTATTATTACTTACTTTCTCTCTCTTTCTTTTTTTAAATTTCTACTCTTGCGCGTCCATGTCTAGCATGTAGGCTAACCACGTTCTAGCGACGTTAATTCGGACGCAATGCAGCGTGCGCGCGCGTGCACACCCACGTAGTATGTACGATAAAGACAGACAATATCGGAACGAGCATTGCGACGGAACGAATTAATCCGTCCAGCATGGAACATTCTGATGTAAGTGTACGCGCGTTCAATTAACTCTTCGTTATTTTTATCTCCATCTATCCCCCCTCCACTTTTTTATACCACAATATCAAGACGTCACCCTTTTGGCTAAACTTCGTATACTTCAGTACCGTAATCACATGTTGTACATAGCATATATGGTACAGAGAAAATAAACTCATTTTATAACGAATGGTTTCGTTCAGTTGTCATCATCAACAACACATCACCTGCAGATCCTTTGTTACTTTTATAACAATTATGACTGATATCTATTCAGTAGTTTTGATAAAAGTGAAACACTTCAGACAGCGTCTTATAAACTTGGCAAACAGGAGAAATTAATATTACGAATTTTAGATATTGCTAAAAATTTTGCTGTTGAGAAACATTTATTCGAGTGAAAAAGAAACGACGATCGAAAAGATTAATTTTGTACGCTAATTGACCCGACTAGACGCGGATAATGTCACTCAAGTGCCTTTCATTTCGTTAAAACTCTCATCTCGGATCTTTCTCCCCTGTTATTGTTTTAAAATTCCTTTTTTCGCGTTTTAAATAGCTTCGCAGAAACGTGAGACGTGCACGTATTCGAAAACGACGACTTAAACGCGTTGTTACACGCGAATGGAATTTTACGAGCCTTGCATTCCATATTCCACTGTTTCTTAGAAAATTGTCATTCCTAAGTAGGTGAGAACAATGAGAGTTGAAACGAACTGAACATAAGAATAAAAAATATATTTCACCCTGTACAAGTACCGATACACGTACTTTGAAACTGAAAATAAAATAATAGTACAGAACTTCAAAATACTAAAATATTATACTAAAATACAAAATACTAATATTTCGCACGCAACTTTACGAAAACTCTGTTACAAGACTTCAATCATGGTTAATGTTTCCTCTCTGCAAATTCTTCATCAGAACAAATGAAAGAGAAGCATCGTGCACCGCGAATGCTGACAAAAATGGTCAGTTTCGCCGAAATGTGGGTCAAAGTGATACAGTTTCAATGCCAAGAACTTCCCAGTAACGTAGATTTCTATAAAAACACCTCTTAATGGACACTGTTGGATCGGTTGCCAGAGGTAAATGGCTGAGAGTCAGTCTTAAATTTATGTGTTGGCAATGACCAGGTTAATCTGAAGACCTGCTGGTAGTTTAAGTAGGTTTCCTGGTAAGTTGCTTCTACGGGACAGTTACAAACCATTTGGAGTCACTAGGAACGCTCGCATCGAGGATAAGCGGCCTCTTATTCAGACGAGGCCTCTGAAACGAATCGTGCATTCCTAACGACAGCAGTTTGGCTCACGTACGTATCAATCAACGTATTATTATGCTAAATATTACCGTGCCTGGCCTGTAAATGCGAGGAATTTCGTGCAAGACGAGACGACGCAAAGTTCATCGATTGAAATGCAGGCTCCTGTCGAGGCGACACGGGTTGTCAGGGGTCAAATTGCTCGAACATTTGTCGCTTCTGGTGGTCAATTTTTTTTTTTTTTTTCACGGTAGAAACACACACGCGCAAACGACGAGCATACCTCACAGTTATGACAATCCTTCAAACAGAGAGATATTGGAAATTCGTTCAATTACAGAACGAAATTCTGTCAACGTGCGAAAATACGAATTTGTGCAAAATCGTATTACGCCTCGTGTAGGAGGGAGCGTCGTAACTTCGCGATTTCTGAGAAGCGATGATATTTGAAATTTTTCAAATCGTTGGAATTACAGTGCTTTCATTTTTTTTTCGAAAAGCCTGCCGCGCGCTTTGAGATATATTGGAACAATGATAACAGTCGGAGATGATAAAGCGCAAAAATAAAAACGCAGGGTAGAAAGTTATTTCCTCTGTTGTCTTTTTCACCCGCTCGCGAGAATTGACTGTCAATATTTATCGCACGAAACGAAAACCTCCGGATTTCACGGGAATTTACAGACGAATGTGCGCGCGGTCGTTTCTGTAACAACGGATGATTGCAAACGAAAGTGCCAGTTGTAATCTAAAGGTAAGCACCAGAACACAAAACGGAGGATAATTGTGTCATCCACGCGTCGTCGACAACGAGCGTTTCAGTCTCAATTGTACGCCTTGAAATTGGGATTTCTAGACACTCGCCGGCCATACGAACAAAGCTAATTGCGAACGCGCGTACGCGTAGATCGATCGCTCTTGCATTATACATTCAGCAAGCAGACGACGAAATGCAATCCTCTGTCACGGTGGAACGCGAACGGTTCGGCCGGCGGATCGGTCAATCGTCGAACAGAGAGGACCAATTAAAATCCGGGAGTTGATCGCGGCCGACGAAAAGTCTCGTGTTTCAAACGCGAAAAAGAGAGGCCAGTGGGGTTTGGTTGGTCGTCGTTCACGTCAACGGTGAACAATTGATCGAGAGAAGAAGCGGCAGCGTTTTTCGAGAGTATCGAGTTTATTCGTGCTGCACGAACGAAAAGTGGACCACGTGAGTATCCAAGATCACGGGTTTCCAGCATCCGTTAGCCGGGGCTGTACGCCCAATCAGCGTGGGAATCGCGCTCGGTGACCCTGAGAACGCGAAATTTATGAGCACGATACTCGTGGCGAAAGACGAGGGGGGAAAAAAATGAAGGAATGGTAATGGACCTGCTTTATCCTTTACCTAACCTCATCGGTTCGATCGCGTTCGCTGCGATCGGTCGATTCACTGAAAAAATTAATCCGCCATTATCGGGACAACAGCGTGCAAACAAGAGACTTTACGCCCGCTCGTTGGAGCAACTGCTTCATAGAGTTCTAACGAGCAGTCCGCGGATTTTTACGCGTTTATGGGAAATTCGAAGAGAGACGGAAGACTTTACAGAATGCAAATATCCAAAGTACAACATTCGATCACGAGTTCGAAACAATTGGAGTCGTTGCTGTCCAAATTTTAGAAATATCGTAAACATAGCGAATTACACAGATTGTTTTTCATACGAAAAGATCGCGTTGTTCGGCGATTAAAAACAAAAATTTCGATTTCTCGGGAAAATACGAGGTAATCCAACGATGTAAAAGTCCGCGTTGCAACGATGAAAAATACGGTAGAATTTTCCATTGAAAATTTTCGAACACAATGTCTGAGACGCTGCCAACGTCTATTAAATCTAGGCGGTCGAATCGAACGACATACAGATACGCTCGCAGTGGCGACACTGTTATAATCGCGAGCAGCAGAGAGGTTATTTTCTTCTTTGCGAATAGCGTCGCCCGGCGTGTGTGTGCTATCTTAGATTACCGGGGGTTGAATAAAGTGCGGGATTATCGCGTGGAGACTAGATCGAAGAGCTGGCGGGCGCGACTTATCGTGCATTAAACAAGAGGGCAGAGTCGGCTGGGAACGATTCGGCCAGTCCATTCGACGGGTTGGCTATGTTAATGAACTGGATCGAGATAATCGCGTGCAGCGCTCGTAGTTTACGGGCACGGTAAACGCGGCAGGAAGTGCCAGGCCCGTGGCTACCGGGTGACAGAACATGCTCTCGCGATACCGAGATTTCTCTATTCGTACGCGAATACTGCGAGAAGTCGTCCTGCCATTTCGAAATCCTCCATTCTGGAGACGACCACGCTCCTCGTCGAGACACAATTTCATTTTCGACTCGACGAACGCCGATGGTTTCGGAAACACGTGTTTGCGAATTTGTATCAACCACCAGAACTACCAAAATTATCAAAATGACCAATTTGTAAATTTTGTTGGATATTTTGCGGATATAAAACAATGTATTTTTTGAGATTTAAATGAGTCTTCGTAAAATGTATCAAATAAAACATTGTATTATATATTTCATTGTGTTGCAAAGTTTTCTACTTTAACTTTCTCTGGTGGAAATTTTACGTTTCCATCGCCGGTGGTTCCAGTGTTAATTGTGGAACAGGCGTGAAGAAGGAACAAGATCGTATGTAACATGCAGTGGATGAAAAAGCTCGCTTAAAATTGCAGAAAATTCGATGTTCGTGCGCTCGAAGATGAAAGAAACAATATTAGCAACTTTCAGAGGCTTTATTCGTAGGGTCTGATAAAACGTAGACACTACAAGTCGATTAATCTGAAAAGTTCTATTGAAACTGCATCGTTTATATTAATCGAAATATAATCGTATACTTTTTAAAGAGATTGGTGTTAAGGGAGAACTAAATTATCGAAATTACAAATCTGTCGTCGCGGATATTATTCATCTCTGTATGTCCCTTCTCTAAAATGCTTTTCTCTTGCCCGTGTAATACACGGAGAATGTAAATTGCAGTACAATCGTCGATATTCCCTGTTTCATGCCCTCCGCGGCGCACGATCGATCACCGAGGGGAATTAAACAACAACATGTAAGATATAAATTGCGTAAGAAATTGGAAAGCAGTTTCTGTTCGGATAAAATAATATCTCGGGGGAGCAACGGTAACTACGACGTATCATCAGTCATCGTACATCATCCTCTATAAGGCCAACTATAAGATATCAACTGCAAGCCATTTGTCAAGAGTCGAAACCGTCCTATCGAAATGTCTCCTCAGAATTATCTGGCCACCATGCCAGATCCAGCCAATTCCAGACGATCGTACGAATCATCCGATATTAACCCTTTGAACTCGATTCGTTTTCAACGTTGTCGCGGGTCCACTTTCCTATTCCTTTCAATGTTTTGAATTGGATAAATTAATGTGCAACAGTGAATACATTTATTACTATCATTATATAATCTGTTCTTTCGTAATTTTTCAAAGTGTGATAGATTTACAAAGCAATTTCCAAATTTTTTATAGCAAATTTGTCACCCATTTGCCAGAGTTCAAAGGGTTAACTGTCAAATCGACACAATTTTCTTTCAACTCATCAGACTTGAAATTAATTAATACTAATGGTTTTAAGTAATACAGCTTTAGAATTGAGAACTGTTGATAAAGAATATTACGAATTTTCAATTGCGCTGTTTATCCCTTGATTTCGATACTTTCGTTTTTATTTACAGTTTGTTCAATCTTCGTGTTATCTTTCAACGGAAATCATAACTGAGATCAGGGATGAATTTCCGAACGTCAGGAATCATTATTTTGTGTCATCGAATGTCAAAAAAATTGTTGAATCTCGAGTGATGTAGTTTTTGGTATTTTTATAATTAGCGTTAATAAAGATACACGTCAGAAGTTAAGTCGCGTTGCCTCCATCATTCTTCTGTAATCTTCGTTTATTTCCGCTTTTGTTTTTCGACGACGTATCTCCAGCTATTTTCAGGTTCGTGAAACGACCTGATGGAATCTTCGCGATAAAGTTATAATCGTTGTAATTCGCCTTATTTACTTAAATTGGTGCTGATCGGCATTGAAAAATGGCACGCCATCGTTCGAGAGAGAGAGAGACTTCTAGCATAATTTGTGTAAAAATTATTCCGGTTTTAGAAATGGATTTTCAAGATATCGTAACATATAATATCATCTGACAAGGGATAATCTAGCTCGACGAAGTAAATTTGAAGAGCAGGCTAACATCTGATGAGATACTCGTTAAATTAACGTCAAATTAACTAGATATTCAATAATTTTAATGTTTTGTAATAAATTCTTCAAGTTAAACTTGATTAATACTAGTCGAGCTTGCCTCTTGTTCTCCTTTAGTCTCTTAGATTCTCCACGAAATATCTCACTCGTCCGGGAAATATCCGTTTGAAATGAAAAGGAGAGAGGCGACGACGACGAGACAACTTTGATGATAATGTCAGATTGGCAAGAAAGTATTAGACGAGACAGCGGAAAGTTAAATTCTGATTATCGAGGCGAGCAAACAAACTAAGAACGTTTAATTAAATGTATTGTTCAACTTCAATTCGCGTTAGAACCGAAAGGATCGATTTAATTTACGGTGTTTACGAAGCAACAGCAAAAACTGTAATTTCGTCTGACTGTAAATTCGATCCAATCATCTCCAAATTGAATTACCACATTCTTGCTCTCGCGTATCATCCACCTCGAAATATATTATACAATATCAACTTCTCAAATGAACGCTGCAAAATTGGGTTCCGCGTTCATCGTACCGTAAACTTTCCAAACTGAATCAACAACAATGAATCAGAATATCAGAGAGCCAATTGTAAAATTCAATGCGCAGTGTATACGTTTCTCAATTAACGTACGGAAGAGCGTGCAACTTTATTTACTACATAATTGGACCAACCTGGTGAGAACGTAATTCGATTGAAAGAGATACGCAGATTACAGACACGCGATTCCGGCAAAAAATGATGGAACTTGCTGCTCCGATGAAAGACCCTTTCGATATTTCATGATTCGCGAGATTCAGACACTTCCGTCAGCGCTTCGATCGCTTCCGTTTCTTTTTCGAGTTTTCAACTAATATCGCTCACAAAAGGATCATGTTTAAGACGAGCGACGTTTCTCAAAGAAGTATCGGAAAGCTGGAATTGGAATGGCGAAGAAGTTGCGAAGAAAAGTCAACGGCTGGTCGATACTACCACGGTCTCGCTCTATTTACAATCATAGGGCGGGACATTAACAAGAGCATTCGAAAAGCCAAGAGCACGTAGGATAACAATGATAAAGATAACAAGGGAACTCGTTATCGATAATGATAATATTTTGCTTGCGCACCTGCCAGCCCGCAGGAAACGAGTCGCAGCCGCCACACGATGAAATTCGCTTTTTTTTTTTTTTTTTAAACTCGCATTTTCAAACAAGATCGAACTTTTCCATCGCGGAATTTCCCACATGGATGTGCAAAAAAATCTACTTTTTGTCTGGTTGTTGCCCCGTTGCAACGTCACGTCGCGCACCCAAACCACCATTCCCGCGAGAACGGCTACAATTGGTCGTACAGTTGTCTCGTCGTGCTCGCTGGAAACGAGCTAAGGCACCAGGCGAGGCCCAGCGAAAAGCGGAAAAGCTGGAGCAAAGTGCGCGCCAGCCACGGAGGCCCGAGGAAAAGTATCCCTCGGCGTAAGTAGCGGCTGGATTCTCGACTGCTGGAACGAGCAAAGGGGGTCGAGTGGATGACTGACTGGAATGACAGGGTTGGCTGGTTCAGGTTCACTCTGGCCTGGGGTTAGGTTGGGTGTCACCCGGCATAGCCAGCAGCCCAAGAATACAACAGGAAAGGGGAAACGGCGAAGTCGAGAAGACTTCGTGGAAGAAGGAAGAGGTTGGTTCGTGGTATATGAAAGACGCGGTGGAAGACAGAAATAAAGCAACCGAGGAGGATGAGAAGAGAAGAAAGAGAGAAAGAGAGGAAGAGGGGGGAAGAGAGAGAGAGAGAGAGAGAAGAGTCTGTTGTGAAGACGAAGGCCCACATTCCCGGGGGGCGGCCGAGCATACCGCCAGGATGGGAGCAACTTTCCGCTTCGATCTGCTCGAGTTATATCGGAGCAACGCGCGTGGTGTCACGTAAACCCAAAGAAAACACCTCCTCGTCTTTCTTCTTTTCGGGCTTTCGAAGAGCCCGGCGCTGGCTCTGCGCCGTCCCGCAGTTACACTAGCTATCCACCGAGTATTTTCCACTCGCATTCTTCGCGGCCAATAGCTGGCATCGTTCACGCCGCCGCTATATACTTGGGCGATACGTCCGAATAAAAAGAGGGATCGCGGCGGTGGGATCACGGAACGAATCGGACAGATGAAGGAAATTCTTGATCCCCCTCCCCATCCCCTTCGCCGCGGCCGACTGCATTGATTGTGCGGCCGTATCGTTTCAGATAACAGGAAGTTTCGCGATAAATATTTATCGACCGAACGATTCTTTCTCGCCCTCCGCGTCGAAATTTTCTATCTCCGTTTCTAAACTCGATCTCTCTACCGAGAATCTATCCATTTTCTTCTTCTTCTTCTTCGAAAATCGCGACGTTCTACTTTGTTGACATCAAGTCGAAAAACTGCGAAGACGAAATTCGAAACCAATCCGAGAATGTAGATAGATACCACTTGTGTTAGTTATTTACTTGGGAACATACAGTGTTTGGTGGAAAATTGGATACACAGGGTAATTATCTTCGGTACATAGAACGCACGTTAAATATGATCCCGTCAGACATCGAGCTTCATTAATGCAACGAACGACTGGCAGTTTAATTACTTCTGCGACTTCTGCGAAAGCTTCGAACTTCCAAGCGAAAGTTTCAAACTTTGCCGATATATAATAATATATAATCATGACATTCACCCGACGCTAATGAGACTTGAAGCTGCTTCGCTTAAATGCACGCGACGTATTCACAAAATACCGTGAAATCTGGGAAATGAAGCTATCCTGTTGTGTCAAGTTTCGCGATCCAAGGAATGCTGTTGGATGACCAACCAGACCTGATATAATATTGGCTCGGTGCTAACTCGCAATGAGTCGATAATAGTTCTTCGAAAGTGCCCTACCAACTTGTTCGACTTCTCTTCAATTTACCCCAGACAGAAAATTATAAAAAGACCGTGTCAAGAAGAGAAGAACACTCTTTTTTTCCATCAAACAGATCTCGTAACATCACCATTGACCACGGTTGTAACGTGGAATAAAAATACCGAGTGTCGTTTCTTTATGCGGAAATCCAACGATGCAATCAGTCGATTCTGCTTCGAACGCCGGTTATTTCTTCAATTCGTCGATCGAATTAATCTTCGTCGATCGGCGACGAGGCGGTCAAACAGGATCCTCCCTCCCCCTTTTATCCCCCACCCGGGATAAAGTGGTAGGTCGTTTACTTAGAAAAGTGCTTTCGGATATTATTCCATGGTAGTGATCCAAGAGGGCGCGTGAAATCCGACGGAACTGTTCCCAAGCCGGTGAACACGCGGAAACCTTTCTGAATAAGGATCGCATGGTTGAAACTCGGAGAATACTTGAAGCTCGTCCGTTGCAGCGAGAAGTCGGACGGATTGGTTGCTGGAACGACGCCTGGCCTGGGAGACGGAAGCAGACGTTCCGACGTGGAGTGAACGAAGAGGAGGAGGAGGAGAAGGAGGAAGCGGGACGGAGGGGACAGGAGGAAGGAAGGCACAAGTAGAGGAAGAAGAGGTCTACCGTCTCCTGGAGATTCACGAACCTTGAAATGAGAAAACGTTTGGGTTTTCAACCTTCCGTTTCGGCGTTACGTTCCCCCGTTGCCTCTAATTAAAGAAGAAACGCGAGATAAGTTCTTCGCGGCGAACAACGGGAGATATTTACGCGTGGCCGAGCTTGCGACTCTTGCGCATCTCGCCGCTTTTGTCCTCTCGCTGAACGAGGATGCTGGACTCGTTCCATCTCTCGTTCGATTTATATATAACTTTCGTAGATTTTACGTTTCTGAATCCGAGGAGCAAATTGTATTTGCTTTATTCCTCACTTATGGTCATTTATGTAATATATATAAATAATTATACAATTACACACTTGTACAGTTCGATGTTTATTCAAAAATTCTACGGTTCGATAGCTCGCATAAAATCCAATTGAATTGCTTTCCTTTTCTTTTTTTTTTTTTTTTTCTACATGCCTTAACCTGTGTTGTCCTCTTGCCACGCCTTTGACATGGCATTTAACATGAGAAATTTATTTATTATTATTTACCTGATTGTTTCGGTTGTTCAGTTTGATTTGTGTTTGGGAAAATGTTTAAAAAACCAGTTTCTCTTATTGAACTGACTTCCTTTTTTACTTCCAAGTGTCATTTACAGTCTTCAGGTAGCACTCTTATTTCTTCTAGGGATTTCATAAGTCCTAAAAGGTCCGAGGATCCTTTGTGTCTGTTTCGTGTTTTTTTTTTTTTTAATATGAATTTAATTAATACTACTACCATTGACATATTAATGTCAACGATATCACTCGCGTAAATGAAACGTGCGAACGAAAAATGACATTCGTTTCCATTTACATTCCTTTCGTTTTTCCTTGTTGTACATTTTCAGTACATTTCACAAACCATTATCGGACACATTAACTGCGTTATTGCCTCTCATTTCTTAGCTTTCTCCCCTCCCACCCCAGCCCTCTATTTCCATTCGTAAATACACCAGGCGCGCTGCAGATATGCTTTAAATATTTCCACAATTTATTTCATAAATCCAATTATCCTCGGAAGCATGAAGAAATCGGCAGTAATGCAAGTATTATCGTATTGCGAGTCACATTTATGAGTTGTTTCGGAAGGAAACTACGCTACGGAGTTTGCTTCGGTGAGCAAGAAAAGTCCACCGTAAACTGCCAACTGTTGTCTATGAAGCGGAAATAATAATGTTATTAAAGGCCAGCTTTCTGTACAGGTCAACATCCAATTATCCTAATGGTGTTCGAGAGAGCGGTGCGACGGTTTACGACAACACCGTACAAAACCGAACGAAACCCGTGAATTTACGATCAAGGTGGACTGCAATACGTTCGCGCGTTGAATACATGTATAAAGAAACTGGTCTCCTCTACTTGACGCGATAATCTGACTGTCAAAGAGCGCTCGGGAGTCGAACTGTCTTGGTTACAAGCCAAACAACCTCTCCCTCTCGAGAGGCGAACTGTTGCTTACGATCGAGTCACGCAAATGGAAAGAACATAATTATAAAATCAATTGAAAATTTGTTCGAAAGAACTGAAGTACGTTCGACCCCCAAGCTTTTATTGCGAGCATTCAATGTCCTCAGAAGGGCATCCTTATTCCCTTCTAGGAACTTGGAATTTCACGAAATTCCTAGATGGATTCTCCGTGGATCCTTTGTGTTTGTTTCACGTTTTTCCTTCAATGTGGATTGTACGTACTGTCGAATTTCTTTACACGAATCTTATCGAATTCGCACGAAGCGCGAATTTCGTTTCAATATTTTCGGGAACTTTCATCGAGTAGATGCCATATGGCTCGGTGGCCATAATCTACGTAACCCTCCAGGTTCTAATGAGCCAGCCAAGACCCCAGTCCTCTTGCTGGTTTTTCTCTCCAGGAATAACGCAAGTGCCATAAATCAGGACACCGCTCGAAGTTACTGAGCAAATGGCCCTGCAGAAATTTGCAGAGCCATATTGTGTCATTCGTAAACATTTAATTAACTTTCGACCGACTGACTTTCAAAAATATCTCTCTTCTTTTCTTTTCTTTTTTTGTGATTACCATTGCATTCACCGTTCTTCCTATTCGTTGTGATTTAGATTATATTATCATACAACATGCGATATACAATGACAATTAAGAATATCATTACGATATGAAAAGAGTATTTAATATCGTTTATATAACTGTATAATTGGATAGTCTCTTCGGTTCGTTCATACAGGAAGCGAATTCAATCAGCGGAGCTTTGCTCGATCAGAAAATTACTGGAAATTTCGTTCAACTAGACAGACAAAATCAATAAATACTGAGACGATATCCTACCGATATGATACAAGAAGTATTTAGTTATCTTTCAATCGTTCGATCGACGTTAAATTTTATGAACGTCTCTCTTCAACTTCTAATCTCCTAAACAACTGTGTCTCCGCGGCTGGAATTTCACGTTTCTACAACCGATAACGACGCCGATCCCGAATATATCGCGGACCAACGCGGGACGAGCTCGCAGAGATCGGCAGCCTCGTAGTTACGATCGGCGGCCGTTCGATTAAAACGGCGATTGCAGCGAATTAACCGGCGCTTAAACCATTTTTTCCGGCGCGTATCGCCGCCCCTGTTATCTTTCGTATATAATACCCACCGAGCGACTGTGTTCCCCGGCTTGCTTTTACGCGGCGGTTTCACCGGGCGGCTGATAAAACGCGCAACGAAACGCTAACGAGCTACCGAAACTTTTGTTTCTCGCTCGGAGGAGAGCAATTTAAAGTTAAACTTCCAATTATTTACGCAGCACGTGTGCCCCGGCAACTTGGTCGCCGCTTGGTCGACGACGAACGTATTTGAAACGAAGACAATTAATACTTTAAGCTTTTCGTTTCGAGGTCGAAGAATTTCCTCGGGAAGCTGCTCTCCTACGCCGGCTTGATTTCCCACGGGATACTAATCCTATTGTGGGCGGCCAACTTTTTTTGCCAGATACTTCCAACTAACCTAATATACTTCTAACAGGCCAAGCGGTTGTGTTGAAAAATATCCGTCCCGGAATTATTATCGCGGGATGTTTCTTCGTTCGTACTATCCGATCTCAATCCTCGTTTGTTATTGAAACGCGAGAGAAACTAGCGCCGTTACTACCTGAAGTGTGGAACGAAAATGTTTTCGCTGAAATTCCGACAAATGTTTCAAGAAGCATGGAAATAACAGTATTGATTGATATTTTTTTACAATAACTCGAAATGTTCGTTTCGGTGGAAAGAAAATTAACTCTTTTCCTTTTCAATGTATATAATCCTTTCCGTGAAAAAAAAAAAAAAAAAAAAAAAAAACGTTATCCTACGAAAGTCTCTAGACCGAGGTCTAAAGGAATTTGGAAAAAAGTGTAAACCAAAGAGGAACGGAAAACAGTTCAGTTCCATTCCCATTCTACCGACTATTTTCTTTTTTTTTTTTCTTCTTTTTCGCGACGATGAAATATGTAAATCCACTATGATGGCGTTCCACGTTGTGTGTGAACGTCTCTGATAGAAGCTGCAACGAAATATCATGGCCGGTAGACTTTCCCATAAGAGCGGACACGGTGTATATAAGGGGGATAATGTAATAGAGCGCAGAGGTTATCCAGGAACAATCCATCGGATCGCCTGTAAAACTCAATTTAACAACGTAAACGTGATTCGGTTAGACGCGAGCTCACGAGCGTGTCGCTTCAAACGAGTTACGAGTTATGATCGTCGCAAGTTCACGCTTCTTCACGACCGTCCTCCTCTTCCTCCTCCCACCAGCCCCGACCGGTGAATTATGCAAATACCGAGGGCATTCGCTGTCTACCACGACAGCCGTTCTCCTCTTTCCCTATTTTTCAGCCTGGCTCGCTTACAGCCGGAAGCTTCTCCAGCTCGTTTCACCGTGTCCCGCGGAACAGAGGAACGCTTTTCGAGTCGTGATAGGCGAAACAAGATCTTCGAAATATGGCGGCGAACGGCGAGCAACTTTGGTTTCCTGTTCGCTGTCACGGTTCGCAAGTAGTAGCGGTGCACGCGTGGTACGTGTGAATCCCTCGAATTAAAAACAAGCAATCAGGCTTACGGCCGTGCAAGTCTGAAAGTTTTGCTCGAGAAGGAGGGAAGCTGAGTTACCGTTAAATGGGTGTCAATTACGTAACGAAATGGAATTCGTTGGCTCGTCGTGTGCTGGCCAATTTGCATTGGCAGCATCACGAGGAAGCAACGTTGAACACGCCGGATAAAGCGCTAATTATTTACGTTAATTATGTAACCGTGTGGCTAGCCTACACATTGTTTCGAATTTTAATTACAGGATAGACGCTTGGCGTTGCAGCGACTACGTCTGAGAGTATGTAAATTCGACTGATGTTGCTGTGGGAACCGGTATACCGGACGTCGTAGTTCTCTTTTAACGAAATTTCGCGTACGAGTGGACAGAACGCAGATCGTTTGAAAATTGACGCACATATTCACAAAATAAAGTACGACAAATTAGGATTAATACAGACGAAAGTATGAAGATATCATTCGTTGCGATAAAATTCAATCTTTCTCTTGATAGGAACGGTGAATCATTCAAATTGTTACGCGCTTTGTTACATTTATTTTTCTTTTCTCAATTTCACAACTCAATTTGCATCTTTCATCTGAATCGTGCACGCGTACGCGGTATAAATAACCGCTGCTTTAAATCTGGAGGGACTGAGCGTACTGATACCTGTTAATGACTACTTTCTAACCACATAAATTTTTAATTCACTCTTATCTTACATCTTAGTAACTGTAATTACGTTACCGTTTGAATATAAAATTTTAATGAGGTTTTAAATGATCGATCAGCATACAACATTCTTTTCGCCCGTACATTCGTGTACCTATATATATATATATATACCAATGAACACGCTGATAAAATTCTACCGACATCATGGGAAAAAATATATTTCAATATTGAAAGAAATTAAAATATGAACGTTATATTTCATAATTTCCGGTACGTTACTATTCACGTCCATTTGTAACGTTATTTAATCTCCATCGGGTAATATTTCAACTAATATACGTCAGGCAAATAATTCTGAATGATTGTTGGTCAACTAATTTATTCGTTATCCTATTCTATTAAACAGAATGACAATTATGTTTAATTATTGGTATCAGATTAACAAGCTCGAAGCGTATAACCACGTATCGTAACCACGAGAATTACACGATACAATTCACAATATACGATATTGCAGTGCGATAATATCAATATATTTACAAATCACGCGATAACGCGGGAGCTTAAAACGCGTTCAGTTCTTGTACAATCTTCTGTTTAAAAACGGCGTAATTGCGCAACATTCCTCAGAACAGGAAAAAGGTAATTCGAGTGAGAGCAACAAAAAATTCTACTTCCTCTATTCCTCAGTAAAGTGAACGCGCTTTATCAAATTATAACGTTAAATGTTTCGAAATTTTTTATGCAAAGTTATGCAAAAAACGAATCTCGAGGACTATTACTACAGTTCAAAGCAATTTAATTCAATTTGAAACGGTATTCGGATTAAATAATCGCGTTCATAAGATAGAAGTTGGCAGAAGTTAGCAAGAATTCAAAAAAATCTAGTTCGTAACGCGCACGATACGGTGAGAGAGAGAGAGAGAGAGAGAGAGAACGCTTTTTTGCAGTGTCTGTCTGTCGATTCCGTGTCAGCAACAATACTAATCATAAATCAGTTAATTAAACCGAGCTGGCGAGCCATTCAACTTGTTTTCTACGACTCTGGAGTCGAGGGGAACGAAACGGAGAGAGGAAAATGCAAAAATTCCGCACGGCCGCTTACCTGAACGAGCGCAAACTTGAAAACAACCCCCTCGCGATCGTTCTGTCCTATAACTGGCGCATAAAAAGCATCTAGGTCACAGTGTACGCCGGCTGTTTTGGAAAGTTCCGATTAATAATAATCTCGGTGAGATCCTATTTGACACTTACGATATGCCAAAGAAATGTCTTCACATACTTTATGTTTTTTTTTTTTTTTATTAAATAAATTGCTCGTAACTTTTACATTCGGATTGGTTTCAAACTTGTCAGTCATTTGATTGAAACAAAATTACGAAAATGTTTGTTATAACAGACTTCACGCATGACCGATATAATCGCGACATCGTCTGATTGTGATCTTATGGCACACGTAGTATATATACACCCCCGCTCAGAAGTACTACATTTGTATAATAAAAATAGCAATAAATATAAGCTACAAATTATATACAATAAATATAAGCTACAAATTATATACAATAAATACAATATTTATATTATAAATAGAAATTGTATTTGCAATAAATACACATAATATAAACAAATACGAGAAATATAAAACATATAATACTTTATGGAATAAAGACTTTGTTAATATATTAATATATCGTATTATTATATTTCTATATATTGTATTGCAAATTATGTATACACGACAATCCACGACAAGTACCGAACGTTAAAAATAAAAGACTTTTGAGCGGGGGCGTACGTAAAAATCGTTCCACAATTGTTCCACATACTTTCACGAACCAAACCAACACCGAAACCGACAATATTTGAACATTTGTTAAGATTATTTCACCCTGTGTTTCGACAAGCATCAAACGGACCTGAAACTCCACACAAACCGTCTAAAACATCGGTGTAGACACCATTTTCCCCGATGTCCGCAGCACGACGATCGTTTAATAAATAAATACAACGATAGCCACGGGTCGAACGATAACGCAGCTCGCGTAAAAGAAATACGTGGCCAACGTTCGTTAAGAATAATGCAATTCCCAAGCTCGTCGAACGCAATAATGATACACTGCCGAATGATAACATTCCGTTTCAGCCGTTTTGCGGAAGGCTGGACGCTATACGCGTCAGCTAGCGGTGAACCGGAAAGGGGTTGCGATTCAGGCGGTGAAAGAGGATCGGCACAGAGCGAGTGAGAACGAGAGAGAAAGAAAGACAGACAGAGAGAGAGAGAGAAAGAGAGAGATGTTTCGATGGAAGAGGATGGAAGAGAAGCCGGACGGGAAGGGCAGTTGAAAACGGGAGCTCCGTAAACGTGGCAAGCGCCAATGCAGCATAACGACACAGCCAAATGGTTCGACCATTACCGCGCCAATATTACCTGCTCAACTGAATTATTGTGTCGAGCGGCCGCGCGAAATATCTGGCATCGATATTGAATCGGTGGCCGCGGCAGCGGCTCGCAGCTCGCAGAAACGGAGAACCGGAGAGTGAGGGTGACGAGGACGAGAACGAGGACGTGGACAGGTTCGACAGAGATAACGCGAATGCGCGGACGCAGAGGTGGAGAAAGGAAGCCAGGAATCGAGCCATCGAGGCGGTGCGCCGAAAAAAAGCGGAGCGAATTTTTACGAGAATGAATCTGCTCCGGCTCGACAATAGCTCGATTTCATGGAATAACTTTTCAATAAATTCGAGCGTTCTGGCTGCCTCCAGAGAGTTAATCGATTGTAAGTTGCATCGTTGCTTTATTACCCTTCTCGACGTGCCATTCTTCTAATTGCTCGTGTGACGCCAGTCACGATCTTTTGGATCGTAAATGTTATTATTTTTTTTTTTTTTCGATAGTTAATTTGAGAAAATTGACGCTGGAATGACGTATAATAATATACTAGTCGTCAATAATATACTTCTCAATAATTTCGATCCAGTGGTATCATACCGACGAGTTCAAAAAGAAAGCGACGAATTATTGTATACGGTTTGGTCACTCGTTACGGTCCGCAATTGGTTAATAACTTACGTATCGTTGAAAATTATTTCCCGACACGGGAAATCGTTTCATCCGGTCTACTATGGAATTTTATCGTTCAAAATTCTCGCTAGGACAGATCAGAGTGTGATCATTCTCGGAGGACGTGATCATTTCGTGTAATTTTACGCACAAAGAGCGTCCTTTTTTACTTCCACTGCATTAATGGCCTGCGTCGTTAAGATCACACGTGTATCATCAATATGTATACAGACGCATTCTAATGTCCGTACGCGTACGACTCAATCCGCAAACTCCTACCCAGCAAAACCAACAATTTAACAGCCGTCCTCTCGTACTTTTTGCCAGGCAAAAATGACGAAAATTTATAAGTTGAGGCAGCGTTGAATTTCACCTCTCAATCCTGGCACGTTGAAATTCAAGCGAAATAAACCGAGCGAGAAAACAGAGTTCGCTGGCCGGCGTTAAAAGCACCGGGGGGAATATCCTGCCGCGAATTTCCGCGGACTTCGTTAGCCAACAGGCGAATAAACATATCGACGAGCGGGCAGCAACAAACGCAACAGGAAACCATCGTCGAGGCGAGGCTGCGCGCAAGTCGAAATCGAATCGGGCATCAATTTGGTAAGTTAATTACGCGTTTTGTCGACGACGAGGCTGACCCCCTCGGTCTCGATTATCCGATTTCGTTCGGGGGCTTTTCTACCCGAGGGCCGCTCGCCGACACACACGCGGAAAGGGAAAGGGAAACGACCGGAAAGGGGCAAAACCCCGAAATGGCAATCAGATTATTTGGTGCGTAATCATTTTCCACGGGACGGAGTTAAAGTTATTTGCGTGGACGCAACGAAGCATGCACCCCGGCGTACGTCCGGCGCATTTACTTCGGCCGCTGCGATTCGCGAAATCGCAGTTTATGGAGTATGCTCGGGCTGCCGCTAATGTTCATCGAATTCATTTTGTCGACGTCGATCAATTATGCGGCGGGCGGGCCGTTCTCTACTCCGCTTCGCCGATACATATGTACATACGTTATTACACGTTGCGTTTTCGCGATCGTCGATCGTTCACTAGCAAGACAACGCGATTCTTTCTGTGATCGGTGAATTCGCTCCCCGTAATGTTTCTCGGTTAATGCGGATGGCGCTCTGGACAGAGCACGAGATCATTTGAAGATGGATAACTATTTTTCTAAGAGAAATAAATATATATTCAAAATTCGTTCGACGAGGAAATATATTCTCGAGTGATCGAAAGATTATTTCAAAAACATGCGATAGAAAACAGAGAAATATATTCGTTGACGTGAACTTGATGCTTGACACTTGACGTTTTGTAAGACCGAGCATTTTACTTCAAATAATGATAGAAAATATATTCATTGACGTGAACTTGATACTTGAAACGGAATGAAATGCCTTTTGTAGAACATTGATATGAACTATCGGAATTTTGCGAGTCTGATTTGGTTTCATTTGATTGTTTAAAAATGTAGCTTGTAATTAAAACTCTCAATGTTCATGTATAACTCACCCACGTTCACGAGAACGTCATCAAAAACTCGTGAAGAAATTGCTTGACCTCGTCGTTGAATTAAACATCCTTCTTTATTATTTCCAAATTGAAGCGCAATTAGCGATACTCAACAGCTTCGCGAGTTTGTTGCTGCTTTGTTAAACACGTTCTTATAACGCGTAATTAAAAATGTTGCGAGCAATACGTAGAAACAGGCACAAAGTAACTGAAGTTGAAATTAATAGCCTGTAAACTTACGAGTTTTAGTAATGATTGACGAGCAAATATGATAATAAATAAATTTCAATAATTAACTCTTCCACGCGCTGATACATCATCCGTAACAAAGGCAGTTCTTTTCCTTGTGTAATTACACGTTGATTGCAATTACATCTGCCAGCTACAGCGATAACGTAAAAAAATTCACGAGCGCGATTAATTCGATTGGGATAACCATTTCTCGCCGGCGAGATACAATCAGCAATGACTGCGACTTGAATTAATTTCAACAGTTCTTGCAACAATCCTCCCATCTGTACGCACGCGTAACTCTCAAATTACACATAGTGCTGAAACTCTGAAAACCATAGAAAACAGTAATAAAGTACTAAAGCCTGGATATCAACGTTAATGCCCGAAAAAAATCACCACACGCAGAAAGAGCCCGCCAATCTGAATATCACCTCTCTCTCTCTCTCTCTTTCTCTCTCTGTCGAGAGCTCTCTAAATTTAGACGTCGAAATTCTGCGTTTCGCAGCGGTTGGAACGCATCTCGAGTAATAAATTCGCCTACGGTGAATTCTCTCAATCTCGGCGGATCCCCTTGAACCTACCTGTCAACTGGGATCAAAGTAGCCATCAAAGAGCAACCGACACCGCGATTCGAACTCGAAGGAGGTGGGGTTACACAGGGCCCAGTAAGTAAAACCAGATCCCCTGCAGCTTTCGACCCGCCGTTGGCCGGCTAATGCGATTGTTATTACACGTATTATCTGTTCGTGAGTAATCATGTTTCACATTACCATGGCTCGTTGCTCGATCAAGCTGGAACCTCTGGTGGAAATCGGTGCTCGCTCGGCGCAGCGCTAGAAACGCCCACTCGTACGCAAATCACCGTTCGCAAACATGTGTGCGCACTCTTTCGACATGGATCGTACGGAAACCGAGAGTGATCCCGGGCACGGTGTGTAATACACGGGCACGACGGACCTCGCCGTCGGGCAGGAGAAACGCTCTCGCCGGCCCCGGTACGAATAGTTCGTGATCGCTCTACGAATAGTTTACATGGCACGGAGGCGTGGTACAGATGTACCACGGGGGATCGGGAATAATACGATACGGAATTCATGAAGGAAAACCAGGCAAACCGGGGCCTGATAGAGTGGTTTCGTGCTGCGTTACACGCCGCTAGGAGGCTATCATTTAATCGTTCGGTGCTCCAATATCAGCCACTCGTCGTAAATAAACGGGGGCTTTCTTCGAATGTCCCGTTCGATCTTACGATCTGGACGAGTCGATTCGATTAGTTATGAACCGAGAGAGCTGCGCCCGACACGGACATTTCGCCGATGCTAAATAGAGCGGTAAACTCGACCCGCGTCTCTTCGCCGCTATGCGCGATGCCCGCGCTTCTCGGCGAGTTTTTCTTCAATCAACGCGCCGATTTCTGGGAAATTTTCCATTTCTGTATGAAACGAGGCGAACTTTAGAATTGTAAAATCGTACGAAATGCTGCTCCTTTCAACAATATATCTTGCCACTTTCGTTTCTTCTAACAGTTGAAATTTATTGCACACTTTCCATCTGGTTTTGAAACCAGAATCGAAACAAACGCTGTATTCAAGAAACCATTTCCAAAACGCATTGTTCAAGAATCGAGTACTAAGAATTACCTCTGAACTCGTTCGTATTTCATAAACGTGGATTTTAATTTGAACTTTCTAATCGAATGTATCTCAAATTATCACCCGATATATCTATTACTGTTACATTCCAGGAAGCACGTTGCTTTCTGTTTTTCTTTTTTTTTTCTTGCTGTTCGAGCGAGATAAACGAGCGGGCAACACCGGGCTGCATTTTAATATTCTCGGGAATTTTAATTTGCCTATTAGAACGGAATAGATAACGAAGGAGCAATAAGAAACGAGATTAACATAAATGATGCACGACCAACGTGTATATCCTATATAGATAAAGAGTGTTTCCGGCGATAATTCATAATAGAACGATACCTAGATTGTGTTTGATCGCAAGAACCAGAACCGACTCGGGAATATATGCAGCTCGAGTACGTTCGCCTCTCCCCATGGGCGAATACGTGCTCGGAACGTAACGATCTATCGAACATGATATTTTTCAATATTCCACTCTCTCGTATAACTATTCATAAAGTAAAAAACTTTCCGACATCCTGTGAAACGTACGTTGAAAATGAATGAATTCAGAGACTGATACAACCGGCCGAAAGTTTTTGAATTTAAAACGGGGCGAGGATCTCGATTTTTACACCCTGTTTCCTCTTCGATTTCACACAAAGACTGCAGTTTGCATATTCGTATATAGAGTGCGTCCTCTCGCCGCGTTACGATAGTTGTGTAATAATCACGTTACCAAAAAATACACGAGCTTCGTATCTTTATGTATCTCTGATGTTCAATGTAAAATTTCAAAGCCGATGCCTCGACTTAAACTGGATCATATTTATGGTAAGTACTGGTACGATGAAAAATTTTTGCCGAACGATGATAAATTTGGGAAATCAATTTTTGAAGAAAAATTTAATTAGCAAAAGAGTGCGAACTGGAGAAAAGTGGATATTTCAATGAATCTGAATTTTCGCGTCGTAGTAGAGAAAAAGTGTATACGTATATTTACGTATATTTACTCATCGTTTCTCACGCAAATCGACAAATTAAGTCGACAGCAAGCTATAGAACCAGAATAATCAGGCGACTTGCAGATTATAAAATTCTATTACATTATATATTTCTACAAGAAAGTTGATCGGCGAATATAATACAAGTATCTGCTGGCAGAAAATAAATAAATCCATTCGACAGCGCGTCGCCGATACCACTGACGTCGTTTTTAATTAAGAGTGGCAAATTTTTATCACGTTTCACCGCAAAGAGGGAAAGAAAGAACGAAAGGGGGGAAAAAAAACCTAGGAGGATGCACTTGATGAAAACAGGCATAATACGCAGGACTAGCCGATTCAAGCGTGGTCGGTGTAACGAGAAAAGATTACGGCTACACGGCCAGCTGTGTAATTTGTTTGACTGTAGAGTGCTATTAGGTAGATTAATCATTCGGTCTCGTTCGTTTTTTTGCCGGGCCTCGTATGTCATTAGCCGGCCGATAGATCATACTGCGAGTAACGATATGCGTTCTGCCTTCCATTTCAACGCGCGCAACACGCGTACGCGCGACCGCGAGCGCCGCGTGAACGCACGCGATTCAAACGCGGATAAATCCTGGAAATTACCGAGACGTTGCGACGTCGAATTCGAATCGTGTGTTCTGCGCGAGTTTAAAAGGAAAAAAAAGAAAGAAGGAAAGAAAGAAAATCAATTCATTGAAACTGATCGAGGAAAAAAGGAAAAGAAGAAGAAAACCATGGACAGGACACCGGTGTCCCGAATGGGAAAAGAAAGGAGGTATCAGAGGGGAAAGGAAGAGAGGAATGGATCAAGTGAATTTTCATTTCATCCAGCGGGAACAATCTATCATCCGACACTCTCGTCTTTTTCTCGATATCAAATCTCGCGAGGAGAGGGCCCCCGTGGCAAAAAATACGAGCTTCGGAGCGGCGCCTGCTGGAATCTATATTTGTACGTCAGCGTGGCAGCTTAATTATCTATGCGGAGTTATCGGGTCGGAGAGTCGGAGAGGTGGCAGGGAGAGGGGGGAGGAGAAAGAGAATCGAGGATCGTATTTTCTCGCCGTTACATCCTATTACCATGCCGGAAGAAGCCGGGGCTATAAGGGAGGTAATGGAGTGGTAGTTGTAACAAGATTCAACCGGCTGAAGGAACGAATTCGAGCCGCGACAAGGTCCAAGTGGATTTGAAAAAAAAAAGGAAAGAAAAAGGAAGGAGAGAGAGAGAGAGAGAGAGGGAGAGTTTTCTTCGGCTTTAGTCACACAGAGAGAACAGACTTGTTAGCGAGACACTCCTCGCACGAATAATTAAGCCGAAACGTCTAATTATGAGTGTCCTTCGTTAGTACCCTTTTCGCGTAAAGGGAGTAGATAAGTAGATGCGCGTTCTCGAATTCGAGTAAAGGTCGACCTCGCGGCGGCCAACCCTCTCTCTCGTAATTTAGTTTGTCCTACATTCGATACGCAGGCATGCGGCGATTTTTAAAAGAAGTGTTCCGGATTGCTCCTTGTTCGTTGATGTGACCTCGCAGATCTGTGGAATTGTTTCTTCCTTGACACGACAAGTATTAGTTTCCCCTTCTTTACTAAACAGATATACCTATTTCTATTCCAAATTGTTGAATTGTGATTATTTTATTGTATGTTAATTGTGATTATTTAGAGGCTGGTTATTTCAACGTGTACTCAATGTTCGTCTGGTTCATATTTCAGACAACGAAATATAACGCTTGAACTCTATTTTGTAATTTATTTCCGTGTACACACGTGGAAAAGAATAAGATTGAAAACAGCGGTCTTGGCGAATCGACTCAGTACCATCGTGAATAAATTTCCGTTCCCTGATGCAAACATACAATTTTCTTATGCAAATGAACGGCGTCAAACGTGACGACAAACGCTTAAAATCCAATTCAGCAAAATCAATTATACCGTCACGTAAGGGAAAATATACGTTATTATATTTTCTTGTTTCATCAAATATATATATCCATATCACTGCTCTTAAAATTCACGAACATGAACAAATCCGGAAGTAGAAATTCCAGGTAAATTAAACTTTAACTCTCCATTGAAAACAGAAACTGAAAAATCGATCTTCACAGACATTAACGATTCGAAGATGATATTACTAAATGATATTATACGCAGGACATCCAGATATAAATTATTAAAGCACAAATATAACAGTTAATTAAACAGACTGAAGGTATCGTTGGTACGTAAACTACTAAAACACATGAACAGCTTCTGCATGCAAGAAAATGCACAATTTTAGTGCACAAGTGTAGACAGGTTACAGTTAGCTCTATGGTCTAGACCTCCGACGTTAAATTAATAACGGCGATGTGGTTCACATGAGGTTAATGATCTGTGTAGGGTCGAGTCGAAGGAGCAGGCCTTCGATTGGTGATAAGAGGTTTAAAACCGAACGAACTGTTGATACGCTGGGTGCCTTTGTACCGTACACTTACGTGGGTGGAGTTGGAGTTGTCTAGTTATTAATAAGAAGTCTTTCTAACTCGCTCCCCTGGGAAAATATTCAGAGGGCTAAACGCTGGTAAGGTGAGTTAAAGTGTCGTAAAATGATCTTGTACAATCTAGGCCTCTTTTTGTCAGCCTCTAATTGTCAGGCCATAAATTTTATTAGGAGCTCTATACTTTACGTGGAACCTATATATATCAGTCAAAAAATCGAAAATAAATTAAACAGTTACTGTTTAGTTAACTACGTATAGTAAAGTTCTCCATCGAACTCGTTTTAATTAAACTACAAATGTTTGTGCAATTTCACATTTTTATATTAAACAAATGGATTAAACATGAAACTTTAGATCAGAACTTTGTTACTCGATATTTCAAGTATGTCTTTTACACCAGAACTATCAAAGTGGTCAAAATGACCGATTCGTAATTTCTCTTAGAAACTTCATAGACATAAAACAGCGTATTTTCAGAGATTTAAATGATTTTCCCGCAAAATATATAAATTGAAGAATTGTATTTTCTATTGTATTACAACGTTTTTTTTTCCATCTCTTTCGACTAAAATGTCTCTAATGGAAATAGAAATAGTCTAGTGTCAAGTATTGAGCACATTTTCCCACTTTCCAATTCTCTACGCGTTTTCGAACTCGAGTTAATTACCCAAATTGCAAGATCTCCCATTTCAGTTGGCCGAATGAAATCGATCCCATTAATCCCGTTCGTAATTTACAGGCGTTCTCCATTCTCCGGAAGTCATTTTACAAAAAAGAATTGCCCAAAAAAAAAAACAAAAAAAAAAAAAAAAGCGCACGACTACCGCAGAAGGAAAGAAAAAGAAGAAGAAAGAAAAAAGGAATAACGAGGCAGGGAAACGTTTGCTCAAAGGACAGTGGTAGTTCCTTAATCTCGAAGAAGGAAGTTGGCGCGTACAAAGCGGAACGTTCTGGTGCTCTTGAGTGCCGAACTCGGGCAACGTCGAGTCGCACACGTAACACGATTCGTATTTCGTCGTCACAACGAGCTGTGCTTGCTCGATCGGAATGAATTCCATTCGACGGAGAGGACCGAGTAAAGGCGACGACATTTCCGACATATAGGAAGTCGTAGCCGGCTACTTGCGCCCTCCTGCACCTCACCGGTACCCATGGCCCGGAGAAATTCCGACAAGAGGGCTCGTTAAAGATTCACCTATCCCACGTCGACCGTATTAAGGTCAGACGAACCCACTTTACGAATAGTGATTTTCCAAATGCACGTATACGTGTAACGTCACACTCACGCTCCTCCACACGTTCGTTCATTTCAAACGGGGGAGGGAACTCCATCTATACCGGGTGTGCTCTGAAAAATCAATTGCCCAACCAAATGCCGTGGAAACTCTTTTGGAAACCTAATTTTTTCAAACTCGATTCCGCGGACGTTCGAACATTCGCGATCCTTCATGCCCGTGTTTGACGCACTTTTACTTGAATATGTGTGTGTGTGTGTACTTGAGTACGATTCTGTTTGAAGCACATTGTTTCAAGGACGAAAAATCACAAATTATTCCAGTTATTACATACGTACGAGATGTACTTGATGCGACGCGGAATGTCGCGAAATGTTTGGGAGATCAATCGTAGAATTGTTCAGTGTTTGTCGAGGGAGAAAAACGCGTCACCGTGTTTCAGATATTTCGGTCGTAATTGCACAGGGCGGCTACATAGTCGAGGAAAATAGGGTGAGGTCGAAGAGCGGCACGAGGGTTCGAAGGAGGCACGCTCGAGAGCCGCGAGAGTCCAAGGACAAGCGTTTCTGCGCATTTTCTGGATACTAACGTGGTAACCCAATTACATATATGGTTGAAAAGTAAGCGAAGTCGTGTGATAAATGACAAAAAGGGAGGGAGGAGAAAAAAAGAAGGAGAGAAAGCGCTCGCTGCACTCTCGAGAACGTCACTTTACACATTACTTGAGCATGCCTCGAGTGTCTTACTACGAGCGTCCCTTTCGCGAGACTACTTGCCGCGACTCTTTTCTTTTTTTTTTTTTTTCAGCTAATATGGACGGAGGAATATTAAT
>NW_025110445.1:21281-69507 GCF_011392965.1 Frieseomelitta varia | reverse complement strand
AAAAAAAAAAAAAAAAAAAAAAAAAAAAAAAGACAGAGATTCCGTTTTAGAAAGATTTCAAAGTGAATAACGAGCTGACGTTACGTCCACCTTTACGTAATATTCGTTTTAATTGAATGTTACTTCCCGTTAAAGGACAGGAACGAACGCTCGCAATTAAATCTGAATAATAACCCACTTGATGATTATTTCTCTGAATAAATTGTCGACACGAGAGGTACATTAGAGTCCATGAAACATAATAAATAAGCAGTGAAACTGTCGCTTAGGTTCGGTAATACGAGTATCGCGTATGCAAATGAGCAATCATTCTAGCTGAATGGTAATTTGCACGCAGCGATTTGTACGAGATAAGTAGCTTCGAAATTACCGGTTCGACAAAATTCTCGACGAATCAGAACGAGTCACAGGTCTAGTCTCAGAGGACGAAATGAATTGCTACACTTGAAGTCAAAGAAACGACACGCGGCAAGAATTCACTTGCCCCGCGCGTGTAATCTTCGACTGGTAGCAGAGCTTGTAACAACACGCGGAGTCGATCAGTTTAATCACCAAGGGGCTTTGAATCGTTTGATCGAATCATTCGGGGTACAAGGATCGAGATAATTTCTTTCTGGGAAGAAACTATGTTTGAAGAGCACCCAGTAGACAAACTGGTGTAGGGTGCAGTGATACGCCGAGAACGCGTCGATAAATTTCTTATGCGCTAGCACCCTAGCACGCGCGTACAAGCGACGACCCGTTTATCCATCGATTTATTTACCGCTTCGCCAGCCATCTCGAGCTTCTTTTTGGTCACCGAAACGAATGGCCGAGACAGCGACAAAACGAAACGGGGGGAAACGAATTTTTAGCGGTGGGGCTGCCACCACCACCACTACGTGGCATCCGATGAAAAATATCGACGGGAGAGAGAGAGAGAGAGAGAGAGAGAGAGAGAGAGAGAGAGAGGCAAGGAAGAACGTACCCCACGGATGGAGGAGTAATAATCGTACGTTTACGTTCGGTAAAGAGGCAACGTTGTAACGCGATTCCGCAGATTTTCTGTAAAAGCATCTGGAGAGTTCTATTGTCTTCGATAGAAGCGAGGAAGATTTAACGGAGGAGTACAATTCACGGTGGACAAAAGTAACGACGAAAGAGAAAAATTATTCCGAGTCTCGAAATCTAGCGAAATTTCTTCGGGAACTGTTTGCTGTTGCGAACGTAGAGCAACGGAGATGAATTATTTACTAATATTTTTCCGCATTTTTGATTGATTCCGATAGACTAACGGACAATTAGGGAAAAGCACGAACCTTCCAAGTCAAATTAATTTTTGAGGAGATATTTTATTTGAGATTAAATAACATATTTTATTATAGACGTATATTTATATTTTTTTGTATCATCAATATTTTGATTAATTTATCCAATTTATAATAATATTAGCTAAGATATAGAATAATTTTTATACGATTTATTACAAGATTAAATGTTCATTCAATTTTAATTATCAGATGAGTATTCAATAAATAATTATACTATATTAGGAATAACACGTTTAATTTCTCAGATAATTTCATTTTAGAAGTTTTAATATTTTTAATTCTATTTATAATAATAATAATAATAATTGAAGCTTTTAGATTAATTAATTTAATTTTTTACCTAACACTTCTCGATAATACGACTATTGGTGTAAAAATATTAAACGCATGTAAATCATGATTCAGTCTGTATTTCTGTTAAACATTCCCTTGACTCATTCTCTTTAATCTCTTGACTACTGTTGACGCCTATACACGCTCAACTTACTTCGGTCCGCTGGAACGAAACGCGTCTATAGGCCACATAAATATTATTGACAATAATTGGAACAATTCTAATACAAAAATTACTTATTCTGTTAGTCACGTATTATTTAAACGTGGTTATTTTACAGTGCAGCACACGGTGCACGAGTTCGTTCACCACGGATGCAACGAAAGACAGCTGGAAGCAAACGTTGAAAAAAGGCTCGTTCCTCAATTAGGTTGTTTAACAAAGCGCTAATATCACAGTGGCACGCCGAAGACGTACGTCTTTGTATTTGAGCTAAGAAATGTGTAAAAGATGGGCTGAACAGGGGGAGCAGAACAGTATTGCAAAGGAAAATAGTCTCTCCGCGATTCTGTTACGGCGAAAAGTCGCAATGTCTTACGCGGCAGTTGCACGGGATGTCTACCATACGGACAAAGTTCGACGAATTCTGTCTAATTGACCGCCGGTACAAAGACAAAGTTTCGCCGAATGGCGAGGACGAAGTTTCAGAACACTGTCTTCTATTTGACCTCACCGCGTCTATCGTTCCGCTGCACGGAACTGTACAGACAGAATTGGATTCTTTAGCTTCGAAGAGATGAGGGAAGAAAGGGAGAGAGAGAGAGAGAACACGGGCTCCTTGTTAAAACGACACCTGACAACGTGTGTAACTCTGACAAGGCGAAATTAATTAAATTACCCTAACGTTTGATTCGTTTAATTAAGACGGTTTCAAAGTGATTCTCTTTTATTTCCTTTAATTAAATAACGCACGAGGGAAAAAGTTACCGTAAGCAAGTTTTTTTTTTTTTTCTCTTTATGATTTCGACGTAAAGTACCTTTCGAAAAATTGCTGACAAACTGAAAAGTTAAGTTTCATCGGGAGATCAAAGTTACCGAAGTAACAATTATATACTGAACCTCAGAGTCAAGTAAAAAGACAATTTTGACAACGCGATTTTATTAATGGCACACTTTTCTCCACATGGTCTTCGTATACGTTATTATTTCTTCATTACAACGAAAAAAATACACGTGTGTCCGATTAAAATTATCTCTGATGGCGACTCTAATGTTGAATCTAATTACAGCCTTCCCACTGCATCAAACTTTATTGTGAAATTTTTTAAGGTAATAAAACGCTGCGACGGGAGTGTTCTTTGTAATAAATTAATATTGGAATTATTAGCTTTCAGATTATCGTGATGAAATTCTCTCGAGATCCTGTGCAAAGATTAACAAAATTGGATTATATGAACAGCAAGTAAAAGAGAAATTAAGAAGCGGCGATATTTTGTTAAAGTATTGCGAAACAACGTTATTATTACAGATTATTGAATTATCGAGCTATTAAAATAGATCTGCAGAGAGCACGCACGTAACGTGCACGGAGCGGGGCGCAACGGGAAGCGGCAAATTGGGACGTGATTTAATTTAATTTATTTATCCGCTGAAATTAAAGGGAGATCAAAGAAATCTCGACGGTGAATCACGCGAGAGGGACCTTGAAATGAGCACGAGAACATGAAACCATCGTCAAAAGAGAAAGCTGAACTACATCGTTCTGAAATTACCGCTAAGACCACAATGAGTGCACTAAAAGGAGGCAGTGTCCTTTGTAAAGGACTTCGTATACCGCTTTAATTAATCTCGTTAAAATTAGTTCTTTCCCCGAGCGAATGAAATGGAAGGAGAAAACAGCGAGGCAACTTGATGTTTGTAACTTTGATACGAATCCACTGGCAGTATTAAATTCATACAAATGTTCTTCCAACAAATCTGATTATATTCGTTCAAAAGACGTTTAATATCGAGCAACACGGTACAAATATTTCTCACCAAAAAAAAAAGAAAAAAACGTTTAAATATCTAACTCGAAAATTATCAAGATTATTTGAAATATAGCATATTCTTTAAATTGTTCGAAAAGTCCCGCGAAATAAAATCTCTTTCTGTAAGGAAATAACAAAAGTTGAAGACTTTTGTAAACTAAAGTTTATCGTAACGAAATTTGCGAGTGTACAAGATATTGTCCAGCCACGAGATAAATTGAATCCAGATCCCTTGGAAGTGTTTTAAATGCATAATGCAATTCCATAGGTGAATTTCTCTTATTACTTTGTCCGGGACATCGGTGTTGCTACAGAGACAAACTGTTAATCGATTTATGTAATACCTTCCACCTAAAATTCAGTCTGTTTTCAGACACTGGCGGCAGTAATTAAATCTCGTGCAACTTTGAAAAGTTCAAATTGACATTTCATTACCTAGGAAACGTTTCTCGACCAATCCGATGCAAATCGCAATAATGACAAATAACGTTATGCTTCTACAATCAACAGTGTAAACAATTATAGTCATTAGTGTATTAAACTAATACGCTCGTCAACATTAATGCGAAATTCTGTTATTATTAATCGTGGACTAGTTATTATTCGTAGAAATTTTAAAACGTTACTGTTCTTAAAAACTCTAGTAAAAATCAATATTCAATTTTTGTAACAAAGAGAGATATCTTGGAAATTGAATAAAATTGAAATTCTACTTTGGAATTTCTTTCACAATAAAGTCGCTGAAATATCGATGTTTAGAAATGTGTTTCAAGGACAACAAAGAAAGAGAGAGAAAAAGAGAGAATTTAGGAATCTAAAATCGAATTTTTACAAGAAGAAGATTTCGCTAGTAAACAGCCAGTTTCGCCGCAAAATTCCATTGAACTTGTTCTATTCGGTTTGCACAGGAAAGTTCAGATACCCGGAGACTTGTAACCACAATCACTTCTGTCCTTGGATTACCTTGGCCTGAGCAGTTTATAATTTACTCCCGCAATGGAAACGAACGTTTTCTTCCTCCACCTCTTTCACCGGTTCCCCTTTTCATCTTCTCTTTCTCTCGCCCTTCTCGCTTTTAGCTTACAACCGGTTGCACTAAGCATATTGTTATTGAGATCAACAAGAACATCAGCGGTCTTCTTCTTCTTCTGGTGAAACCATTCGTAGAGTTTGTCAATGTGGCAGGTACATTTAAAATATTCAGAGAAACGAACATATTTGCTTTTATACGATAACACAAATTGAAAAAATTGTTTTTAATTTAAGTGAGACTCACAAGATACGAAGACTATGCACAAAGTAAAGTTTTCTTTCACATCGTCAGAATTGTGGCGACAAACGACAATTTCCATTCAGAATTTTTGTACAAATCGGAGTATAATGGAAACAAGTCGAAAGAATCCTAAAAAGATCGGCGAATGAAATTTGTGCGTGGAGGAAGAGTGTCAAGGTCGCGAAAGTTGTTCCATTACTACGAAACTTTCATGTTACTGCTAGCTAGAAACCTAGCTTCTACAGCTGTGCACAGGATATGATTTATTGTTCAACAATTGATGCACAGGATATGATTCCACTCCGATTGTAACCCACGGGGCCAGTTCCCGACAATGTTCCATGCAGCGAGTCTACGGGTCACTTGCGTCATAATAAACGACCGCCGACTTTCTCGTATAACAGACCCCTTCGCACATTTCTACCATCTCAACCTACGCAGTGAGCAAGCGTGTATTTTAGATTCACGTGACGGTCTTAACAGCGCCATCGTCCTATCTCATTTTCAACTCTAACTGAATGTGCGATACGATTAAAACTTCAGTTCATTAAATATTAATCAAATCTCGCTCTCTCATTTCAACGGAAAGTAAATTTAATAGTTTGTACAAAGTTCTAGTTTCTAATAATCGAGTTAAACAGAGCCGAAACTCGTGCCGTATTCACAGTGTTCTTGAAGTTTCTCGAAATTCGACAATCCTACTGTACGAGTGTAATCTAATTTCCTCACGTGGAAAAATGAACGAGAACTCGTAATTTTGCTGCAACAGTCACGTCGTTCTCCCATCTGAAAGCTGAAAATGCTCTCTTCATGTAAATTCGACGAGCAGTGACATTCCGATATTCCAACTATATCTGTTCGTGCATCTGTATCGTTGTATTATTGTCCCTGTGGTCGCGCATAGGAGCGCACAATTGCGCAAGTTGCGCGCAACGTGACGAAGACAACCGGGAATGCGCGAGACGATCCTTTAACCGATCGATTAGATCGACACGCTGTCTTATTTATATACGCCCACGTGGGGCGAATACCAGTTCGTTGGTCGACCAGCTTCTATCGTTCTATCGATAGCGTTCTGCTTGAATTATGGTACCACCCACCGGCAGCTTTCGATCGCATAAATTATTCAATAGCACGGCGCACACCTGTAATGGAGGAAATCAGTTTCGCGTAAAAGTGACGGTCACGGTTGCAATTATTTCACACGGGGATCTTGCCCGCGTGATTCCGCGAAAAGAACACGGAGCGCTGGACGCAATTAATAAACTGGCCTGTCTATAGCGTTCTCGTTTTATTGCAATCCCGTTAATGCGTCCTATACGTTACCGGGCAAAATTGAATCGCGTTTATCATCGGCTCGTTTCCACCGTTCACGCTTCTGCGTTCCCATTATTGCGCGTTCGTTTCCAATTGACGTTTCATAACTGTTTTTCAAGTCCCATTACCGCGTTTATCATGGGGCAATAAACATGGCGGCGACTGGCACTCCAAGGTCGAGTTTATACGGAAACTATTAAGAGAGAGGGCTTTGAAACACGAAGATTCCTGCCTCTGCCACGTCACTCTGACTCTTGCTTTGTTCCTTGCCCGGGTTGCACACTTTTGTTGGAAAAGATGCAAATGAATCGTTCACGTTCTAATTTTTAAGACAAACGTGTCTCGAGGTATTGAAAGTCTATTTTTTTTTTTTAAATGTCGCTTGAAACAACACGGTTGTATTAAATTCTTTTTTTGACAGATATTCGATCGATGAATACCGTTCAATGTAATTAGAATGTTATCACAAGATATCATTGATTTACAGACATTTCATTTCTATCTGAAACAAACAGTTACGTTTGAAAAACGCGTCTCGCAATCAGATCTTCAAGCACCCTGATTGAAAAGTTTCAGTTTATTTTTCCTCGATTATACCAAAAATTTAATTTCCCACTCTAATTATAGTACCGAGATGCAACATTCTTCCTTCAAGTAATTATAAAACACCAATTATCCATTATAACCTTCCCCACCATCATCACTCTAATCCTCTCTTCAAAATCTTTCCACATCCCAGAACCGTTCGGAACGTTCGTTCCCTCTCTTTCAATCGGGCGCGGGAACAATTTCTCATCTCGAAAATATTAAGTTGTTGGCGGCGAGGCTGGTTCTCCCAAAAAGAGAAGGAAGAAAGGAAGGAAGGAAGGAAAGAAGGAAGGAAGGAAGGAAGGAAGGAAGGAAGGAAGGAAGGAAGGAGGAACGATGGAAAACCGCAGAGCGGTAGGGGTTACCACGGCCGAAAATTGCAACGCGTTACGTTCGGTCAGCTCGCAACACGAATTAATCGGAATCCAGCGTGGTACATTTATTTTTGCCAGTCGGGCGAAACGTTGCTCGGAAAACAATTGCCATGTCTGGCGTGCTCTCGTCCAGCGAGGCAGCTGTAATTTTTTTCTTTTTCCCCCTTCCGCTACAAGTAAAACGGCGATCGACCGCGAACGCGCGTGTAATCGGTGACGGGCGCCTCGCGTGTTGTTTCCCCCGCGGTCGAGCGGGCAGAATCCGCGGCGGCTCGTCGCGACACCTCGGAATCGAGCGGAAAGAGAGGCAATGGGAACGGAGACTGGAAGAGAAAGAGACAGAGAGGCAGCACGCGCGCTCGCCGAGAGCAGCGCCACGCATTCAATTTGCATCCGATAAATAAAAGGCGTGATTAACGGCGCGGACCATAGGCGGGCGAACGACGGTGGGTGTAAACGAGGCAAATCGGCAAAACCTGCGGTCCGGCAACAACGGCCGTGAGCACCGTAGCAAGAACCGACCGCAACTTCAATCCTATCCGACTTCATTTCCATCCCACTTGAGTCTGCTTTCGTTCGCTGCTTCTGCTGCTGCTGCTGCTCGCTTCTTCTTCTTCTTCCTCCTCCACGGACACGCCCTTCCTGGTCTGAAGGAAGCGCGACGTAGCTTGCGGTGGTGAGAGATGCCAAGGTTGAGTTTATTATGATTATAAGGAGAACGGAGGTGAGACTCACGACTCTCGAGTGGAAGCCGGCTTCCCTTCGATTCTTCTACTCTTTTTTTTTTCTTCCAACTCTCTCTTTTTTCCCTTCTCAACACACTAGTCCGACTGCGAAAAGAGACATTGCGCTAAATCTGTCCTAACATCGCTGACTGTGATGAAGCTGTTGCCTCGAAATGTTTGTGGTGTAAAAAATATTTATACATCCCTTCCTCGGAGAGTAACTATTACTGCGGAGATTACGCTGACTGCGATCGTGTCTGTTTAAAAAGCGTTATGTGTTGGACAATGAAATTAGAAATATAACATATTTACGAAAAGGAATATATATATAATGAAATAAAATTTAAAAAAAATAAAATAAAAGGTAAAAAGTAATAAAAATACAAAATAATAAAATAAAATAAAAATGGATTTTTAAATATATTGTTAAAGAAATGGTATACATCGTTAAATTCGTCGTTAAAAGAATACTAATTTTATCAATTTATACAAAAACCGTATTTCTAGTGATTTCCGAGATATTTATTATACGTTCAGCATCCCCAGCTTCAACATCGATGATTGCCGATAAAAAGAAAAAGGAAAAAAAAAATACGCGTCAAATATTTTTTCTCAAAAACTACATTTATGCCAAATTTCATCAAAATCGATGATTGGCACTTCGACATATTCCCATGTAAGGCTGATGATTATTACGTGTATTTCTTCACGTATGCGCTTCGTAGAACCTCCGGACAGACTGCAATAACTCACAGTGTGTCTACAGCGTATCCGAAAGATTTCGAAACTTAACTTAGAAATTTAAAGTGTCGTGACAGAGTAGCCGAGACGCGACGATAAAGAAAAAGTATTAAAAAGTAACAACAGCGCTATTTCACTCGTATTATCCCAACCGATGCGATCGACATTTTCAGATTTTTCGTTCGGCTCTCGCTCGAGAGGATCGAAACTTCCCTCTTCCTTCTACTGTGTTCGTTTCGCCACGTATTCCACGGTTATCCGGCAGCGAACGAGTGGATGGGTTTCGACTCCAGCGGGTTCGCTAATCGCGAGGGGCGGCGCGTGGAGACCCCGCGGAATCAACGGGGTGAGGATGCGCCGGGACCGCAGTTACTTCTTTCAATGAACGCTGCGGGCCTGCCGTCTGCGGTTCCGCTTTCAATGAGAGCCGCCCCGTAAAAACTTTTAAGTACTCGTTCCACGTTGCCGCGGGCAGGAGGAAGGACTCACGGACGGACTTTACTCTGGCAAGACGGTAGGCAGTTAGCCCGACTCAAAGGGTGAGCCTCGAATCGAAAGGTGGAGGGCGAGGGTGAGAAGCGAGGCGGTGGAAGGACCGACGGCTAAACCGGAGACTGGCTTCAAGTTCTTACTGTCTGCTTTCACTACTTTTCGGTTTGTGCGAGAGCATCCAGCCGTGTACTTTAATTAAATCGTCCAGCCGCCAGAGCCGCGCCGTGCATTTCGTAGACGATCCTGTTTCGCTCCTGGACCGCGCAATTTCTTCGAGGCGAATAATTGTTGTTTACGAAATTAAACGGGGATCGAGACCAACGCAAGGGGCTCCTTTGAAGTGGCGCGTGTCGAACATTTCTCTGACAATTGACGTCCTGCTTGGGAAAAGTTGGACAATCGTCGATCGACGGATATATAATCGTGCGTTGCGCTGAATAGTTTGGTTCCGTGTATTGAGAAGATATCCTTCAAGATGTTGCAACAAGTACAATTTTTCCGTTTTCTTTTTTTTTTAAATTTCTTAAATAAATTCATTTCATATTCCATACACATCTATTCCATTGTCGTCGTCAATTTTTAAATTGTCCATAAACATTTCTACCACTTTGTTATTCACTTTGTCATCGTCTGTCTGCCGAGACCGTTCAGAAAATTATATCACGTAATAGTTGTTAGCGTTGCCGCGAGTCTGTGATTCCTCTTGATTGATATACGGAAAATGCGAGATATCTCATCAACAGTGTCTGACGTTGGAACAGGAAACACGGGACGTCTCGTCATTCGTTCGTAATGAGATTTATCCGCAATCCGTTCTCTGAGAAGGACGGCTCGTTCCGATGAACTAAGAGCAAACGAGTTTTGACGAAATACAGACGTTTGACGCTGGTGGGAAATAAGAGGGAAATATTTTCACTTTGAAGATCATTTGTTTCATTTTCAACTGTTTTGCGAGGAATAGGCTGGTCAGACTAATTAATTAAGAACAGTAAAAGCGTAGATAAATGTTCGAACAGTTACTTCGAGTCTTCGTTTTGAACGAAAATATTGAAAAGCGTGGGTTATCCTGAAATCCCGGAGAGAACGTTCCATTCCTCCGAAATTTATACCGCGTCTGGTTTACTTTCAATTCAAATTTTTCACCTCTCCCCTCTACGGCTCTCAATATTATTCCATGCAACCTAACTTTCAAACTTTCATTCTTTGTTCCCTTTAGCCATTCATTGGACCTTTAAGTTCCTGAATACTTGCTTTGCAGATATACCTCCGAATACGTTTCCACAGACTTTCCTCTTTTCCCATTGTCTCTCCCCGCTGGAAACTTTCCAGCAATACGCAAGAAATCTCTCTGGCATAAGAGGTAGTATTTCGTAACAGTTTCGAACGATCGTGAAGTCATATTCGAAATAAAAAATCAAGCGGGTCCTCCGTTTCTGAAGATTTGGTAACCAGCAGAGACTTTGACAGAAGACTCTGAACGCCCATGTTTATCCAAGTCGATAAATTATTCCAACTGGTAAAATCTCAGTGGAGAGATAATTCAGCGAAACAATAGAACTACAAATCTGTCTCAGACCAGGCTTCGTAATTCCGTTTAACAGAGAGAAAGAGAAAGAGAGAGAGAGAGAGAGAGAGAGAGAGAGAAACAGAAAAAAAAGAAGATACAGGTCACTTCGAAATCTCTATCTGTTGGTAACTTACAAGAGTCACAGTGGAACGTATTCGTACGAACCAATATATTGTTAAACGCGTCTGCAATACTGTTGCACCAATCAAGCATTGCATTACTTAACAAGACCCATCACCGGATAATAATTCTCGCGTTCCGTTACGAGAAAACGCACGCGGGCGCATTCTCTTCAGCTTCGATTCACGAACCGTTCGCTTCTCACCGGCAGCAGCAGCTACCATTCGCGCGGCCATTAACATTCTTCGATCGACGAGAGGCAACAAACGAAATCGCAGTGCGCCGCGTCACAAAGGACAGATAATCCACGATGGCTTTGCCGGCGAAGGAAGCGAACGATTCGACGTGTCACGACGTGACGCTGACGTCTCTCGCCGCGCTTTATCCGTTTCTGAAGGTTCGAGAAGTTCTAATCCTAGTGGTGCCTCTCGTTTCTTAATGAAAAAGCGTGATTGTGCGCGACCTTGGCGTGCGAACCGCGCGCTGCCGTGAAACCCCGGCGAAGGAGAATAGCAGGTGCCGCGATCGGGATGATCGTTGTCACTTTCCACATCGAGATATCGCGTCGTTCCCGCGCGAAAAGACTCGCGGCGAACTTGAGCAGAGTCGCGCGTAATAAGACGAATGATCGAGAGATCGGCGAGATGACGATGCGTTCTATCCACTGCGGAAAAATTGAGGACAGAGAGGAACTCGAATGCGGCCTGTAACAGTAACTCGCGACTCTTTTCTTTACTTTTTTTTTTTCTTCTTTCTTTCTCTCTCGCTCTTTCGTCTGCAGACTCATCGTCATAACGAGCGAGCAGTATCGACGAGCGACCATATACAACGAGCATATCGATGCTGTGTAGCGATGGATGAAATATCTAATCAATATAGAATCGAAGCGTACGACGCGGCGTGTGTATCGTCGTATCGTGCACCGTTTTGTTGGTTTTGCGAGGAAGCGAGCCTCGGGACACGGGATAAATATTTCACGCACGTCCCGCGGACTGATTAAGTAGACTCGATTACGTTGATTTAGATTGAGGAAGTTGCAATGGCGTTTTAACAGCCTGCAATCGCAAGGTTAAGTCGATGAAATATTTAATTCTGACGCGGTAAGTTTTTCTCGATCGTTTTCCTTTTTTTTTTTTTTTTTTTCTTATTTCGTAAGGCGTGCAGGTTATTTAGGAATGTGAAAGTAATCATCGACGAGACACGGGATTAGAAAAATCGAATCAGGGAGAAATTAATCGAAACAGAAATTAAAGAAAAAAATTGCAACAAAAATTAAGAAAATTCTGAAATTAAGAGAATCGGTATGCCGGATTGTCGTACGTATCCTAATCCACTTAGGTAAATGGCAATCCCTTTCATATTTTTAATTTTCGTTGATAATATCACTTAGACGCCTGCGCAGCTGCACCACATAAATACCTCATTACTCCACCTTTCACGCCACCGCAAAAACTTCGCTCAAAACCAGGCAATAGCCATTCATTTTCACTCTCGTCCCTGTTTTCAATTTCCGGTGGTGGAGAGCTCGTCAAGAGCTCGAGGTACGAGCACGAATCTGTGGCTTGCTGCAGACACCTGCGGGATTTTGACAAACGTGTATCACGGCCAGTAGCAGTTTATCGATCCTGCCTTAATAAGACGCAGCAGGGTAAAACGAGGCGAAGCCTCGTTCGTATGAACGACAGCCACAGTGTAGACACCGATAGAGGCGAAGAAAAGGCAAGAGAGAGAGAAAGAGAGAGAGAGAGAGAAAGAGAGAAGGGGAGGACAGAGCTGATTAACGCGCCGTCTTGTCCCATCCACCTACCCACGTCTTCGAGGCTTGATTGGGCACGATAAGCAGTTTATGAAGCAGCTCGGCCAAGAATAATAGATTAGCAAAAGACTGTGAGACTGGAGAAAGAGCATGAGCGAGAAAGGGCGGTCAGGATCCACAGGGGAAGATGAGAACGCAGTAAACAATGATGGGTAGCCTCCCGCGTTCGGCAACTGCCACGATACTCCAACATGAGAGCTCATTACAGGGTCTCGCGTGAGCGCATCCATCTATACTTGATTGCATTATAATATGGCCTGATCTTTGCCTGGCCGTCAAGTGCCTCTATCGCCAGAAGCTGTACATCGATACGCTGTATATAATACCTTTGTACGTGCGTACTCTTGTACAATACCGTGTCGGAACGGAAATTCTTTGCGAGGGAAATTTTGCGTTTGACAGATCGTTGACAGATGTACGTTTAGCGACGCGTATATGTTTTTTTTTTTTTTTCTTTTTTTAGTGTCGCACTTCGCGTGGACAGAAAACAGACTTTACGCGAATTTCTGTGCGGCGAATTTTCGTTCATTCGTAAAACGTTTGGCAGGCAAAATAATTTTCTATCGAATATTAAAAATCGAATTCGTTGCAGTTCGTTACTCGAGATTAACTTCGTCGATTGAATGGCCACGGTATCATTGCTAAAAATGCTAAAAAAAACTCACGAAACTTAAACCGCTCGTTCTTTGAGGATCGAATCATCGATCACGTGTCCAGAGAACGGAATTCAGATAGTAGCAGTAGCAATAACTGCGAGGTAATCAATTTGGCGTCAATGAAAAGAAGAAAGAGTTCCGTACTTCTCCTGGAAGTGGAGAAACATTTTTTCGCGAGAGAAACCGCGAAGATGACGCGAGGTAAAACCTTCATCTCGCAAAGGATGCAGGCTGATTCGCATATACGTACGCAGCGGTCGAGTGTCTTATTCGATGACGTAGCACGGGCACTACCCGCTTTTTTAGCAATGCTGGGAATTCTTCTTACTTGCCTTGCTAGATTAATGCGGCTCGGATTAAGTTCTGGAGCTTAGGAAAATTTCCCAAGATTGCATCCGTCATTACGGCACAAGAAGCTGGTTAATGTTGCTGGTATACGTCAGAAATACGTAGAGGAGGTGATTACTTCCCGCGAGAATGTGTTGATTCCCCCCGCAGCATTGATGACGAGGTAGAAAGCAGGTGGAAAAGGGAAAAAATTCCTAAAGAGGGAAAAATCGCGTAAGTGGCTCCACCCAGTAATAACAATGATCTAACCACTCTGAACACTACTTAAAATCCACTTATTGCGCCGAGATATCGTGCACACACGTCTGATTCGTAATCAGACAGGCTGAGACTATTGGCTATTTCGTGTCTAACTCGCTTATTTTCAAGCATGTCATTTAATTGAAACTTTTAGAAGTTGATGTACCAAAAAATTGGAAATTTATTTCGGACAGTACATCTGCATTAACACCTGATTCTGGTCGCAAAGAATTCGAACGAAACAAGTCAACCACGAGTTAGTCGAGTGATATTTGTAGCCTGCCTCTTAACAAACAAACGCTTGAAATTGACAAACTGTGCCGGGCAAGAAACATCAAACAATTTTACCGTGTACAATAACGTAATCGCTTTAATGTATTTCGTTGTCCGAGGAGAGTAGCAAAGTAGCAAAGTGTCGTTTAACATTCGTCGCTGGAGGCGGGAGGTCGCAACGCAGTTGCAGAGGGGGCAGAACCTTGGGGCAGAACGAGCTTGCCCGACAAATTATGAGTAATAGCTGGAGAATTGAAAGCTACGGAATATTTCGCGGCAATCTGGCGAGAACTAAGAAAATAGAATCCATCAGCCGTGTGTCTAGCCGAGAAGGATGGCATGCGAATTGCATGCGAAATACCGGCGTTTGTCGACCGATACGCACGTACGTATGTACGCACGAGGCGAATAAAAAAAGAGAGAAAGAGAGGGTGGTACGCTGGGAAGAAGAGGCGTGATAAAGAAAAGAGGCAATGTACGAGACGGCCTCGATGCGTCTTCGTGTACGCGACAGCAGAAGAAGAAGAAGGAGGAGGAGGAAGAGAGTCCAAGGGAAAAAAGGAGCAGCGGAAAGCAGAAGAAGAAGAAGGAGAAGGAGAAGAAGCAGAAGTACGAGAAAAGAAAGAAAAAAGGGAAAGATCGGGAGAGAACCGAGTGGGAGAAAAGGAGCCCACGAGCGTGCTCTTTTCTTGTCGCCTCCATTCACGTGTCATCAGTCACGCGAGTAATGAGTGTCGGAAATACAAGGTTTCTTGAGTCAAACGGAGCATCGGCCATCTCTCTCGCTTACTCGATCCCCTCTGTCGCGCAGCTGGCTGCTCCCCTTTCTCCCGTATTTATCTTTCGCCGGTTCTATCCTTCTGCCAGGCGAAACTTCTCCACGCTATTTATTATGGCCTGTACGTGCATACGTGCACGGAAAGTAAAGCGCACGTCTTCGGTACGACATCAACGTTGGTTGGTACGTACTTACGTACCAGAGAGAGGAGAGATGTTCGTCATATCTCGCGTAAGGATCTACCCGGGATGACTTCACCCGCTGCGTACTCATTCGTGCTTGACACAGCGACGCCTACCGAAAGACAAATGGCTAGATGAACGAACGGATATACGAATAGTCACACTGCAGACTATTTTCGCGACAGCTACCAACGAGCCCGAGATAAATGACGAGACAATTTCGAGAATCGAGGGACCGTGAATCCGCGAGTCTGACGCGCGTCGCGGACTGTACATGTGTACGTGCGCGAGTGTTCGAGCGTTAACGATAGTCGAGCGTTGACTTGGCTCTGGCCTGAATTGATCTACGTGCGTCACGTTTCGACGAAAATGTTCCGTGATTAATGAGAAACGTTTCAATCATCGAACGAAAAGTGAATATTTGAACACTTGCGGAAGATTTCGATGAATTCGTAAGAAGACGTACAAGTGGAGATGTATAAAATATCCAGAAAATAAGTCCTCTTTACTTTAAGTTTTCAGGTTCCGATTCATTGGTTGAGTTCGGAGAACATCTCGAGCCATTTAATTTTAACCTGGCATTAATCATTGCAGCGTGGAGTCGAGAAAAAATAGAGATCCACGATTGTTGGATCGTTTCGTAGCGCGTTCCGCTTGGTCTGACCAGTCAAGTCCTAATCTACTTTGTCAAGACGCGCTCGCAATTGCTCATAGCTGTCGATTTCATTAATAGGAGACATTTCATACGTATACATTTATTCAGTACGATTAATCGAGATCCAGAATTATTATTGTTCACTCGTGATAAATAAACATGCTCTTATAACACCGGTTTGGTTCTCAAATATCGAATGTAAATTTATAACTTAACGAAACACGAAGTCAGCCGATTCAGCTTCTTCGAATTCGTGTTATGTGAAAAAATAAATTTCTAAATTAATTTCCATGCTAAAATATACTTAATCAAATGCTATCAATCGAAAGAAATAAACAGAAAGCAGTTTCGTAGGGTAATTGCTTTGGTTGTTTCACTGAAATTCTTCGTTCTACATTATGCAAATATTTTGCATTAGTTTCGTGAAACAGGCATCGCGAGGATGAGCGTGAAAACGAGTATCGCGACTGCATTGAGAATTTCCTGGAATCAGGGTATGATTGATAGCTCGCAGTTTGCGCAAGATCCGCAAGGTCATCTGAAAAGTCAAGCACAATTTATATTGTAGCTTTGATATGATTATTGATAAATATTACCAAAAAACAGTAGTTCATCATTTGTTGATTCGAGCGTGAACACGATCGCTCCTTGACAGTGATTGAGAGTCCAGTCCGACTGAAATTGAATTAACATCAACGTGGCATTTATCATTTATGATCACTAGCGAGATTTCTACGGTGAAATGTTTTGAATTCACCGTAAGTACAGCTTTTTATATCGCACGCTATATACATCACTTCTGCTGTTCAAGATTTATGGGAGATGACGCGATGAAAAAATAATTCTGTTCACAGTTTCTCGGTGTTATGGATTATCAGAATTCAAATTTGTCTTAAATATATCGTTCTCCTGCTAGACTATGTCGTTTATTCGCAACATTTACGAATTATCGAAGTTTCTCTTAAAACAAACTGTTCCGCCAAATATTTCTTTCGAAAATTCAAGTTCATCGAACGAGAATATTCATACAATTTCTACATTGAGAAACCAAATAGTCGAATACATCATAATCGTATTATGAAGGAAATATTATGAAACATTCGCGAGTAAAACCTTCAATAGCGTAAATAAATAGCAAAGCAATCTGATCAACTCCATAAACTGAAATCGCAAACCATTATTTCCTTCTACTTAATTATCCTCGGTAATTGCAATTATTTATCCCATCTTCGTGTAATATAGCAACGAAGTAATAAAAACGAGCCGTTCGTTCTCTCAAGTACCAAACATTAATTATCTAAAGAATTTAAGAAGCGTATATAAAAAAATTATAGTCGATCAGTTCAATCCCTGGAATTGAATTGCTCGTAAACATTCGCTATACTACTACAATCACTGCCCAGCAACACTCGAATAACTAACTATTTCAGCTAATTCGATCGTTTCTATCTATCTTTGCAAAAATATTAATCCGTCTGATATTTTGCCGCGAGTGCGTGTAAGCGTTCGCTTGAAAAGAAAAAAGGAAAAGGAAAAAAGAAAAAAAAAGGAGCACGAATCCGTATCGAATGTAATGTGTACTGCATCTACCTGGTGGTTCGATATCAAATCTTTCGTCCGTTAATAACGTCGAACGACACGAGTCTTCCTTCGACCAGAGTGAAGAAGGTCAAAAAAGAGAGACAGAGAGAGAGAAAGAGAGAGAGAGAAAGCAGTTCTCTTTGTTATCTTCGAGGAGACGGCTATATCCGGCTAGTATCGGCTGAAGCGGTACGTGCTTCATTGTTACGGAATAAAATTTCATCGAGCGGACACTTCGTGCGCCGGTTCGAGGATCAGCTTCACCGGAATTCCATTTCGTTGCCCGAGAGAAACTGAGGATATCAACGCCTCCCCCTTCTACGTTCGTTAATAAAGAGTACTTTTGTAACGATGTTTCATTACGTGGCGCGGGCGAGCTCGCGCCTCCCCAGTACCCCTCCCGCCCCCTCCCTCCCTCCCTCCCTCCCGCCGTTCCTTTTCACCGGTAAGCAATTTCCCCTCTATTATATCCTTTTCGGCGCGATGGTGTTAAAATTGCCGCGAGACTCTTCGCTTTAAATTACCTTCTTGCGAGAACGACAAGGAGGGCCATCAGGAGCGAAAGGACGGTCTCGAGTGTCATATCGAGTCGAGAGAATCGAGGATTCTTCGAGGCAAAGTACCACTTTATATCTCCTCCTTGCCGCTCGTTGCACAGTCTATACTTGCCCCGAACACAATTCCGCTACCTGACTGTTCCTACGGAGAAAGAATGAAAAGGACATGAAAAAAAAAGAGAAGAAGAAGAAGGAGAAGAAAAATCACCCTGTCTCGGATGAGACAGGGAGCTATCCTCGATGGCGAACTGCTCTTTCGTAACGCTACGATTTCGACATCGATCGTACAGACTGGACGATCAATTGGTGCCAAATCTCTACCAGCGAGTTAACTCGTTGACTTGCGACTTTTCATCGAACAAGAGGATTAAGTGACCTGTGGTCTATGAAATTTACCTGCGAGGTAAGTCACTTTCAGTCACTGTCGGATCTAACAGTATCAGCTGCCTTGCTCGGAAGATATTCATAAACTTCGGAAGGGAATCATCGCCGCTCCCCTTCTGTCTTCTAATTAGTTTCTAAACTTCTCTCGACTGTATCACAGATTTTATTCTACCTTCGTAATTTCGCACCGGTCTTACGTACCGAAATTTTGTCAATCGTCGCAGTAACAAGCGAATTGATGGTATCGTTCTTTGCAAAGTGCTTCCTAGCCGCGGCGATCTCGTCGATATCGTTATTAATAGACATCTGGGTCTCGCCTCGCCACAGTTGCGGGACGCGAATTTATCGTCGACACTGCTATTTATTACAACGGTGTATTATTACGCGATCGACGAAATTTCGTATTCACGAGCGACGCGACGAGGACTAGATTAATTAAACGTGTAATTGAAACCTCGGGGAAAAATGAATTTCAATGTTAAACGCAACGGGCATATTAATACCGGGGCACGTCGATCTGTCCGCGGATACCGGGCTGAATAATTCAAAGTCTTCTAAATATTTCCGGAAAGCACTTTCACGGTGGCTTTAAAATATTCCTCGTGAATCTCCTTATTTCTCTGCCGGCGTCTCCCGCCGATATTCGAACGAGAACGGGGTATGTTCAGAGGGGAAAAACTTTCCACCATTCAATTCATAATGAATAAGGGAAATCCCACCTATGATGTAATTTCAATAACGCCTCTGAAACGTAATCATCGCTCTGAAACGTCACGGCTGTTCCGAACTTTGGGATTTCGAGCGTCTTCGGCGAAGAAGAATTATCTGTTCGCAGAGAAAGAGAGAGAGAGAGAGAGAGAGAGAGAGAGAGAGAAACGAAACTTTCAGAGTAACCTGTGCAATCTTTTTTTTACAGTATACTCCGGGAAGGAGGAATTATTTGTATTTTAAATTTCTGTTGTGTCCTTGAATTTAAAAAAAAAAAAAAATTGTCGATATTTAACAATACTTCAGGAAGTAAATTATTTCGATATTTCCAAATTTTTGGCAAACGAATGATACTGAAACATTGAACAATATAGACATGCTCTTCGTTTCTTTAGATCTGCGGCAAGTTTTGTACTTTCGAACTTTTTAAATTTCTTTTGTATCTAACTAAAATTTAAAAAAAAAATTCCCGATATTTAACAATTCTTTGGCAAACGAATGATACTGAAACATCGAAAAATATACACGTGCTTCTCGTCTGATTTTTGTTCAGCAATATCGAGCGATAATGACGCGCGCGCACGTAATCGGCGCAAGAAATCTTAACGACTGGCTCCGGGGTTAGACTTCAGTGCGATGATCGAAAACGTCCCAAGGTAGACGCTATTTCAGGCATCTAAATAAACGCTTTTGCGAGCCAAGAGAAGATTCCTTCTATTCCCTTTTTCTCGAAGTTCAGCGTAATAACAGTTGTCTCGTGTCTTTTCACCGACTTTTATTACACGAAGATTACTCGTCTAAATAAAATATTCCGCCAGTGTTCTAACGCGCGGCTCGATCGACTGACCGAGCGGATTATCGACAAAATCGCAGAAGCTGCCGTCAATTTATTATGGAAAATAACAACATTTGTCTGGCGCGTCTCGAAAAACCACGTCGTCCAATAAACGTGAAATCGATTTATGCAAAAGTTATTAAAATTAACAACCAACTGTTGGAGGGGAGGGGAATCTTACTTTCTACGAACGATTATAACGTTACCCCTTCGTAGAATCTAACCCGTTGATAATGACAGTGCTCGTTTCACAGGCTTTTTCCTCTCAGTAACGTACGAACCAGCGAGAAATTCTAAGACGGGCTATAATTTCCCGGGGATAATCGCGAATCGCGGTTCCATGATGAAAACGGGGAAACAGCGGGAGAAAAGGGGCGGAGAGACATTGAGGGAAAAAAGGAAAAAATGAAAAGAAACGCAGTGACACGCGAAAGGCGATCTTTTTGCAGAGAGAGCGCGTGTCGTTTAACCCAGCTGTCGTCGCAGAGAGAAGGTTGCACGAGGGTTTTCCGCGAAGAGTCGCGCGCGCATGCCACTGAAAGGCCGAATCCTTGGACGCTTTTAACGAGGTCAGATTAATTACCGCGGCGCATTATTAAACGGCAGGCCGTGATGGCACGTCGTCGTTGTCGTTGTCGTCGTCGTCGTCGTCGGTGGTTCGAAGCGAGAGATCGGCGACGCCGCGTATAATAACGGATAATTAAGAGTAAAAACAAAGCAGGGCTGGTTTTCACTGTGGTGTTCGACCCGGTTCGAACGGAACGGAACGGAACGGAACGTCGCACGAAGCGAGTCGAGAGAATGAATGAGAGAGGAGGGAGGGGGCCGGGCCGCGCGATCCCGAATTATGATAACTGTAACGACGATCGTCCGGCCAATCGTATCTTGGCAGGTAATCGCGCGCCACCAAGGCCAAAAAGTATAACGCGCTTAATTAGCAGGCTGGTTATCGGGTCGAACGCGAGCACCTAACGTCAAACTGGTAACGAGCTACCGGGGGGACGCCGGCAGCCCATTTAAATTGACTTGCATAACCGCGTTGCCAGAGAAAGAGAAAGAGAAAGAGAGAAAGAGAGAGTGACGAGAGTGAAGAGAGTGGAAGCGCAGGAGAAAGGGAACACGACGACAAAGAGTGAAAGAGAGAGGGAGAGAGAGAGAGAGAAAGGGGAGAACGAGTGCGCCTCCGCCCTTAGTCCTGCTGGAAACCCAGTAAAAACACGCATCTATTTCCATATAACAAGTTTATATATTACGCCGTCACCGGCAGCACGTAGTTACATTTGAATACGATGTCCTAAAGCCGAGAGCAAGCGGCGGCTGGTTCAGCAGAGCCAGCCAGAGGTACACACCAGTGGTATACATCGGCCACGAATTAGGTCCGTGTGCGCGCAAGCGGCCAGGCTGGGCCGGGGCGATGAGCATCCAGCAGCTCGTCGATTGCACTCCACGAATTGCAAAATGCAACTTGGCACAGCACTGAACGCTTAACTTTGGGTAATTAGCGTGGGACGTTGAAGTATTTCGCCGCGCCAGACTGCCAATTACCGCGGGGTCCCCTCCTTCGCTTTACGATCGTCACACCCCTGGAACGGGGTTTAAATTTCTTCGGACAGCTCTCAATTTACGACGCTTTTACTTGCCCTAATGAATCTCGAGACACTTCGGAACGTGAATTTTTCCCCACCTTTCTTTTTCTCCCCGTCTTTTTCCTTTTCTTTCGTTTTTCAAGTCTCTTCTCTCTTCTCTCTCTCTCTCTCTCTCTCTCTCTCTCTCTCTCTCTCGGTCGAATGGAGACACACGAGTGCTTGCACATCCCTGGTTGTGTAAGCAGTAAGATACCTTTTACTCTTGGTGTCGTCTGGAATACGACGTTTGGGTTCAATCGTGAGGTAAACAACGTTCAGTAACAATCGAATAATTTATAAAACCTATCTTCGAGAGTTACAGGAGGAATACGATGAATGAAAAATTACGTGTAAGAGTCGTTGCAATTCCCTGGCTTGCGGGTCAGATCAGAAAAAATCAGAAATTCAATGTAGTTTGCTCAGAATCTAGATCGAAATTCGGAATTGAAAGGAGCAAATAGGATAGAGGAATTATAATACAGTGTTGAACGAGAAGAAATCCAACGTTATTGTATACGTGTATAAAAACGAGAATCCTTTACTTTTCCTCAAACACTAGAAACCATCAAAGTAGTCGAAATGACCAGCTTACAATTTTTATAAACGTAAAACAATGTATCTTTAATGATTCAATTAATTTTTCGTAAAACATACGAATGGAAACTTACATACTCCATTGTACTATAAAGTTTCTCTATTTTTTTGACTTCAATCGTCTCTGATGGAAATTTTATGCTTCAATCGTTCAGTTCTAGTATTAAGATTCTGTAATCTCCGTTCATCCAGACGATCATTTTCTAACAATTTCAGAGTGATTCCTGATACTTGCGGACAGGAATACATGCAATGAATATGTACAGTGCGAAGTCACAAATTGTAGGAATCAACGTTACTTTAACTCGGACCAAACGTTAATTTCTCCAGGACGTATTATTTATAAAAAACGGATAGATACAGAGGCGAGAGATGTAATAGCCTTTTTGCAGATACAGGTGTAAAGCATTCCGAGGTAACCTTCGTCTCTTATTTTTTTCCTCTGAATGAAACTATGTAGCAGTTCTTTTTTTTTTTTTCTATCATTATAATAGCTATTTAGATGAACGAGCTGCGATGGAAGATGATTTGGGATAATGATTCTGGCATTATAAACGACGTTCAAAGTGGAGAAGACCGCTCCGTTGAAGAAGGCGGAGGTAACCGTAAAGAATCCTCTAAATCCTCGCTCGTAGTGGAAGAATTTTGATTTATCGTGCCACTAATTGATTCCTCTACGTTAGAATGGAGATAAATCGGTCGTAGCGCGATAATCGTTCAGAATTCATTATTTCTTTCTAGACTGAGGCGTACTTTTAAATTGTTTCTCCGCTTAATCGATTTCTCGGTTTTAACGACGAGGCACTCTCCAAGCCTGATAGGTTTTCATTTACACTTAAATTTTGCAATGGCCTCGGATACATAAATTTCGGATAAAAACTTTACACGCGTTAAGTCAGAAAATTAACGACACTCCAACGATTTTACGGTGCAACAATCCATTTTCTCCCGTCGATCATTCATTTCAAGCAAACAAAGCGTAAAATTCTCTTTCTCTACGTTTATTTCTACAACAAATACCTACATCTGCTGGAAGGTTATGTTACGTTGTAATTTACCAATCAGAATCTTGACCAAAGTAGCCAGAAATATTACAATATTCCGTTCAGCAGAAAGCCAATTGTTTCGTGACACAAGTCATCGTGTTTCGCGTCTCTTTGAAAAACAAAAAAATGCATGTTCAGCCGCGGCGCAAGACGCGTGAAAATGAACGAAAAGGGGAGAAAACTGCGCAAATGGCTTCAACAAAGTCCGCGAGGCTGTTGGCAATCACGATCGAAGGGTAATGAATCAAGGAAGGATGTGCTGACGGTGTGGCAATTGGCTCGGTTCAATTACAAATAACACGAACCGGCGAACGGGGCCTCTGGTAAACGTAACCACGTGCGGTACAAGCGCGGAGGAGACGCGGCCCCCGAATTAATTATTATCAGGAAATACCAGCGACCGCCTTATCGGCGATCGGGAAATTATCGGCGGCTTGATTAAATATCTGAACGACGAATATGCATAGGGACAACGGGAAGCAACGAGCAGCAACAGCAGCAGGGGATTGGAGAGAGAAGGAGAGAGAGAGAGAGAGGATTCACGGGTCACTCTGGCCGCTGGTTTGCACGAACCACTGGGACAGTAGGGCGGAGGACGCGGGAGACTGTAGTGGCTGTTCGAGGGTCACGGGTTGTTATTAGCGTTAAAACAAACGGCCGCAACGTAATTATCGGCCCGGTGCCGCAGCAGGTAACAAACGAGGCCGTGCGATAGCGTAAATATTCCCCCCAAAAACGAAAAAGCCGGACAAAGAGGGTGAAAAAGAGAGAGAGAGAGCGTGAGTATGTCGCTGTATGTTAGGGGGTTGGAGCGCAAAGAGGAAAGAGAAAAGAGGAAAGAGCAAGGGGCAAAGGTGGGAAGAGGAGGGAGAATGCGCAGGATAATCGGGAAATAGATGAAGAAAGAACAAAGGGAAGGATTGCTTTTGTCGACGGGTCTGGACATTGCCACAATGCCGGTGGAACCATGTTACAGGGAAGTTTTGGGGCCGACCGCCGTGAACAAAGAGTGTTTGCACTGGCCACTGTGCGTTGTTTGTCGAATATTTAGCCCATAATCGAGACACCGGGCAACCGGTTCGGCGGCACAGAGAAATACGCGCGCGGTGGCTAATAGAATTTCCAACCGAACTCTCTCGCGCTTCTCGCGTTTCTCGCGCGGCGATGATTCATGTACGGTTAATGTATCATCGCGGTGAATTCGCGAACGCGAATAACCAGGCCCGGGCCTGGCCGTGCGCGCAGGCGCAATTTAATGTTTATTGTTCGTTTTGCAGGCTTCACGGCTAAAAGCGTTTGTTACAACGACAAGGAGGAAATAATCCGGGTGGTGCTGTACAACGATTTTGTCATTAGTCGACTGAGCCTGGGCAAGTGTTTGCCGGCTATTCTACCACGGCCCGAAACGAAATGGAGCGCAAATTGTAAAGAGGGAATGTTTAATCGTATTGTTTCGTATTGAAAACCGTTCAATGGCTCATTATGACCTGGAAAAATATTTTACGCGAACGAACGGCCAAGCGGGCCGCTCCGCTCGCTGTTTATTTCCGTCGTGTTAGAAATTCTGCGTCAGTTAATACTGGCGCAGATAATAAACGAGGATTGTACAACTGTAAATTATTGTGTGATTGTAAATCATAATATTTACAAATTACATAATTATTGTAAATTACATACAATTTTATAATTGTAAAATCGTGAAAGAATAAAATTGATGAATACTAGCGCAGGAATAGACGAGGATTGTATACTTGTAAATGATTGTAAATTATATATAAATTACATAATTATTGTACATAATTATAAAATCGTGAACAAAGAAATTTAATTGAAATTCAAGAAATATAGCGTTGAGTTTATAGAGAAACGATTGGACCAAAAAAATCTATTCCTTATTCAAAAGTTGTCGATAAAATAAAATAATTTTGCACAAGTAACGTGCATTTTCAACTTAATTACGCGAAGGGTTTCACTTTAATAATGACAAAAGGAGACTTCCGATAATTCGTCTTTTGCAAAGATTAATTCCCGATTATTTTCAATTTAATCTTTCCGACAGATTGATCTTTCCGAAAAAGTTGTACATTGGGAAACGAGCGCTGGAACTTCGTAGAATCCTAGCAAAATTGAGACGTAACTGCATTAAAAAATATTTTAGAAACAGGCAAGCTCAATTTCATGCATTACAAACATTTACCAAACGAGGCAGAGTTAAATATCCCCAAATTTGAAATGATATATGTATTAATTACTATGAAATTTCAATAAGCTTAATTGTATCTAAACAAATGACTTCCGTGTAACAACAACAGATACAAATTAATATAATTTAATTTATCTAGAATAGTTCAACTATCGTTAACACACACCATTCGGCACAGACATTTCGTGTAATATGCTATTTGCCTTCGACGTGATAATACCTGCTTTTAGAAAAGCATCCGCTGATAGTTTCTGAAGTCTTAATCGACGGAAGGAGAAGCCGCAAAAAAGAATAGAGCTCTAACGATACGACGTAAAAATAAATACCTCAACGTGGCTTGATTTTCGCGTAAAAAAAGCGGAGAAATCTCGTTTATAACTCTATCGCAGGAATTATCTTCCTACTACATACGTCTCATTTTACAGCAAGCTTGTAAACCAGTGTTCAGCATAAACCAGTGTTCACGCTATAAAAACTATACGCGCTCCTTTGCTTCAAACTTTGTGCCTTAATGAAACGTATTTAACATACAAACGTAGCTACGCCGGCTCTGAGATATTCATACGCGAATTATGCCTTCTGTTAAATACGCGCACGCATCTGATCCGTGTTTCGCAAATAATCTTCAACGTTTTCAAACTGAAAATACTTTTCAACAACCTCTTGGTTGTATATTTCTCTGTTTTGCAAATATCTTGGAAACGTTCGAGTAAATTGAAAACGCTTCTGTTAAATTCTGAGAATTAATTTAAAGTGAACATCGAGTATCAAGCGACAGTCACAAAATCGAATTCCGTTTGTCTAAATATTGCGGTACGCGCCAACACTGCAAACATGAATTTTCTATAGATAACGAATGTTATCATTACAATCGTTAAGCGTTATATCGAGTATCATAAGCCCTGGCATTACACAATCACGTCGTCGAAACATCCGAGGAAAATCTTCGAAATTCACGCAATTGTCCGACCGACGGACGAATAAACGATCGAAACAGATCGGCCGATCGCCGAGGATCGGATTCAACTGGTGTCGTCAATTAGCAATGTTAAATCGTTGAAACGTCGGGATTTAAACCGAACCGAGATATTCATCCAGATTACTCGCTGATAAAGTGTCATTCGGTATCAATCGTGAACCATATTCTCCGCTGATTAAATCGATCGGCGCGCCAAATGCTTCTTAATGAATCCGTTCGTGACCATCCTACGGTTTCCGCGTAATGAATTACACCGAGACCGAGCGACACTCCCTCGAGCGGTGTGACGAACATCGCTGGCTATCGATATTCAGGATCACGAAAAGGAGTTACACCGTAGTCGGTGTTCACACGCGCGGCGACTCCCACCGTGGTTCAGCGATAATGAGGATTTTCAAATTACCTTGGGACATCGTTATGATGCTCGGGAAATTAACGATGGGTGGAGAAATCCTCTGGCCGGGCGCACACATTCCTCCGTGTGTGCTAAGTTTAGGTAAGCACGCGAGTTAACCGCGTGGACGCGAGAGGCAGCATGCAAAAGAAGAGACGAAGACATCGAACGATAGAGGAAGGGCAAAAAGTAGAGAAAAACGAGAGAGAGAGAGAGAGAGAGAGAGAGAGAGAGAGAGAGAGATTCTAACTCTCTGTACGATCAACGCTGCGGGAGTAGAGTAGATAGGTACATCCTCCTGTTCCAAGTAGGAGCCGATAGATTGGACTCACTTCGTCTCTGCCTGTTTATGCCTCTCGTTCTTTTATTTTCCTCTCGTCCTTTCCCCTTTCTCGATTCAGCGATCTTTCCTTCCTCTCGTTCTCGTTCGCCGGGACGACGCCGTAGCTACTACACACTACGTTTCGTGGAGGACTCTTCGAATGAATGGTATAACATTAAGCGTATCGAGGATGCAAGGCGGAAATTCTGCGAAGATTCGTTGAGTTTTTAGCTGAGACCTTCCCGCTGAAAAAGATTGTGGCGTAGATCAACGTGTACACCGAATATCGGACGATGTAACAAGGACGCTACCGCATTTATTTTAATTGGTTGCACGAGATACGAGATTTTTATGTAGTCTTCTTTTCTGCATTTATTGTTGTACTGTAAATTGAGGTGTGCTACTTTTCAACGTTTCAACGTCAATGTGACGAGAAATTGAAGATACTTCGTATAGAAATTACTACGTCTTAAGAATGTCAACTAACATTGTGGTAACGAGTCTTCAAACAGCTGGATCAATTTACAAATGGATTTATTTCACGGAATTATACACCATTGATGATCGAAAGAAATGAAGAGAGAGAAAACAAGTGATCTACCGCAAGCGTCAAGTACTCATGTTCCCAATGAAAATAAATGATACGATACCCTCTTTTCTTTGACCGAATTCTTAGCAAGTGATGGCAAGAGGCCGTTTGTGACACCGTTAGAGAAACCCTAGTTGGGCAAATAAGCAAACCGTCGACTGAAACGTGAGACTGACTTCTGCGGCGATGCAAATATCCGAGAGAACGTGCGACAATTTTCATGCTTCGTACAGATAAACGTGTTTTCGCTTTATTAATTCTCGACGAGAAATTGAGGCTGCCAACTCCGACAGAGTCGTCGTCATCCAAAAGAGGCTCGACATTTTTAAGAAACGCATGTTCTACCTTTTAACGAGTCCGCGAAAGTGAGATCTCTCCGCGAATTAGTTACGTAACACGGGCGTGAAAGAGCCGAGGTGATTTACGCATCTACGGTAACGTTCAACCGCGCGTTTCACCCCACGGATCCCTCTTTACTTTCCCTCCCCTATCGAGTTCGTGGTGTATCTTTCTCGGTATCGTTCCCGTGGTGGAGCGTTTCACGGGAGCGTCACTCCCACTCCGCTACTTCCTCTTCTTCTTCTTCTGGCCGGTTTCTCGCGGTTGCGGCCTTGCAATGCTGCAGGAAGGCCTGCCCGTTCCCCGGATCCCTTGGGTCGTCGGCGTGTTGGACCGTTGCAGCCACAGCGGTAAGAGAAAGAGAGAGAGAGAGAGAGAGAGAGAGAGAGAGAGAGAGAGAGAGAGAGAGAGAGAGAGAGAGAGAGAGAGAGAGACAGAGAGACAGAGAGAAGGTACGACGACAAGCGGACGATGGTGGTAGTGACCGATGGTGGTGGCGGTGGCGGCAGTGGCAACGGCAGCGAGCCACGAGGAGGCAGTTGCAGCAGCGCTGGTTCACCTCGTACTACGAGGACGAGACATTGGCCTACCACGCTCGACCTTGCCAGTTCGTTACTCTTTCCCGCTTCTCTTATGCATTATACACGGCTATCCGGCTACGTCCGTACCTATCATCTCCCTCTCTCCTTTCTGTCTTCTTCTTCTCTGCTCGATCCGCTCTTCCTTCTTCCCGCTTCGCCGCTCTTTCCATTACTGCCACTCTTCTCTATCTCACTGCTCGTTCCCCGCTCGTTCCCCTGTTTCTATCATAGCCGGTCGCTTCTCTCCGGGTTCTATCTATCCCTATCTCTCTCTCTCTCTTTCTCTCTCTCTTTTTCTGTCCAGCATCTTCCCGATCCGGCTTTCTTTTTATATATCTGTACGTATAACATACGTACACCTTCCTCCATCTGTCTCTTTCCTCTTTCTTACGTCGGTTGATCTGCTCACCGATGGAAGAAAAGCACGCGTAAGCCGCTTCGTCATCGCACGGTCTCATTTATCGTGACCACGGTCTCCCCCGAGTCACGAGGCACGGGGCGAGGAAGGAGCACGAGAGAGCAGCGTTCTGTAAGTTGTCGACCGGTGGTCGAGCTTCATTGCTCCAGCTACGAGGGGAATATCCCTCCGCGACTCGAATTATAATTAATTAACAGTCGTGCGCCGCGCCACCGTCCGTGATAATATGTCGGCCGGCTCCGTCGAGCTTCGTTAACGCCACGATTCTCACCGACGGCTATTCCACGGGACTATAAATTTCGCAAATTACACCGATCGAGCGTTAAAGTCCAGTTCGGTACAGCGAAAATCGATTTCTTGCCCGGACGTGGAAGTTCCGATCCTCTCCTCTTCGGCGAATCACATTTTTATCATCGTGACTCCGTTCTTCTCTCTCCTCTCTCTCTCTCTCTCTCTCTCTCGCTCGCTCTTTGTTTTTCACTTTCTTCTTCTCTTCTTTCTTTTCCTTTTTTTTCTTGCTCAATCTTGATCGGTCAAAAGGGCCGACACATCGACGCATTTAATTGGCGACGAACGCTCCCTGAGCGTCCACGAACCCATTGCAAACGAGAAAAGAGAGAGAGAGAGAGAGAGAGAGAGAGAGAGAGAGACAAACGTTTGTTTGTAATTTTAATCGAATTTTAAAAGGCCGAGCCTCCAATTAATTTCAGAGTAATTTCGATCTCAAGAGGTGATTAACCGGTTTCAGACGAGGAATTACATTCCATTTGCTTTTTGGAATTTTCAATTGTTATTTCCGGTAGTTTTGTTCAATTACGTTAATCGCGGATTATCCGAATTCTAATTGTTGTTTCTTAAGCTGAGAATTATTCTGAAGAAAAAAAAAAAAAAAATACATGGGACGTTTTCTTAATAAAATCTATACGAAAAAACAAAAAATAAAAAAAGCATACATGCAGCTCTCGATTAAAAAAAAAAAAAAAAAACAAAAAAAACCGTACCAGAAACAAATCTACCAGTAATCCAAAACGAATCAAGAAACGATTACGCGTTTACGATCTCGTTTAAAACAAAAAGAGAGAGAGAGAGAGAGAGAGAGAGAGAGAGAGAAAACACATTCTACAAAAATGCAGACGTTATTTACGAGACAGCTCGTATCCACACTCGTATTTCATAAAATACACGCGTACGCATTTTCTTCGTGCCGTTCGATCACGTTTGCAAACACTCGACGTCGGGAGCTGTTGAAGACTGCACGCCGTATGCAGCGTGCACAGTTACGAGGATGATGAAACGTCGACGCGTTAATCGAGGATTGAGCAACAATGTGAAATTTCAGCGCGCTATCAATTAATTTAACGACCGTGAGTGATTCGATCTCGTAGAACTCCGGGCCGAAGACGCTTCCCTTCGGAAATCAGCGTGCGATCGGGAGCAGAGGAATGCCCAGAGGTTCAGACGGAGGTGGACCCGGCGGATTGGTATTTCTTGCGCGCGTCGGGTTCGATCTGTGCACGTCGAACGCGACAACCGAGGATAATCGAGACGAATGTTTCGTTTAAGGAGCGGGAGTCGATCGAATTCCTGTGGCTTGGAAACTGGTGGAGGGAGAGGCCGATAGGCGCGCGCGGTGAACGATCGAAATTTTTCCTCGGCTCGGACTTAACGGTGACAGGTCGCCTCGTCTGTGTCAAATTGTAAGTCGATATCCGACCCGTCTGGCTCGCACCCGGAGTGCTGGACGCTTTCGCGCCAGAACGGCGTGGCATCTATTTCAGAGAGATATCTGTCGACCGAGAGAAGATGGAGAAGTCGAGACGATTGGCTGACTCGAACCAACCGGGTACGTTGAACCCAGATGAGCTGCCGCCGCGCGCCGTGGCGCAACGTCGAACGCATCCTATGCTTATAAACCGTAACGACACGTGGAACTAACGGACTTTGCCTGCAGCAGCCCATCTACACCCGCGGGAGCTATTGCCAACTCTCTTTCTCTCTGTCTCTCTCTATCGTTGCCATCGACACTTCCGCCAACTTCGTTTGGGATTACGCGTACACGCGTGAAACTGTGACCCGACGCCGTGCGATTTAATCCGCCCTCCCCCCTTGCACGAAAAGTTATTAACTCTCGATAGATGTTGTTATTAGAGTCAGGTGCGAAGATGAAACGGAAACGCGCCACGAACAACGGGCCTCGTCACGCTTCGAACGTTCGCGCGCCTGTAAATAGGCTTCGACTCGTCTCAGATGCTGTTCGGTGTGGGTAACAACACCGGCGGAACGTGCACTTTGACGGATAGTGAACCAGTTTTATGAACGACCGCGTTCACAACCGCGAATACCTATGATCTACCATATATATAGCGGAACTCGTCTTTTTCGACACAGCCGAGGAACCGAGAACAAAATTACCTATGGTATTTCGAAATCGCGCTGTTTTGAGAATTTTGCAGACTCGACGAGGACCCTTGAGTAACATTGGAGCAACCATGTTCATGCAGTTGACTCCTTATGGTTTTCTTCTCGATATTTCATCGATTATTATAACATGAGATTAGGTTTATAGTCTTAGTTTTAAATCATCAAGTTTTAGAGTTTAAGTTTCATAACGCGAAATGAAATAAAGCTTTATAACATCTATTATTCTTCAGTTTGAAAATTCAAATTCACAACTCACGTTCAATTCAAGTTGAATGTTACAACTCAAAGGGTCAAATAGTATTTAACATTGCGGAAACAGTACCGAAATTAAGGAAACAATGTAAAACAAAAAGAAACGATTGTTTTTGCTCGTATTACTGCAACGCAAGATGAAACTCGTCGAATCATTTTTATCGCTCCAAAGTATTGAATATTTATTTGCCCCGCGTAAAGCTGTTTTATGACATTCCTCATTCCCTCCTTCCCTTGATACTAAAGTTAATATCCTAAATAAAAAGATTCCCGGGCATTTAATATTCTTAATCTCCTCAATATTATGGAACAACATTTATTCAACCCAATACCCTGTTTTTGTCGATATACGTGTCAATACTTCAACATTTCGATTTTACGATATCTTCACTCAGGCACTCGCCAAATAACCCATTACATTTGCCGATTTAACATAAGAATAATTGATCGCGAGGAGGCCAACGCACCTTGGCGGCACTCTCGAGCAGCCGCAAGAGTTGAGGTCGATTTTAATTAAAAACTTTCCACCCAGAACGTAAATCCGCGTGGCATTTCGTCGAAATTAAAACGACTGTAAATAAATCGTTGTAAAGATTTATTCAACCTCCCCTCCGGGACGCATGTTTCTCACGCCGTAGGAGAAACTCGCGAAAGCGTCAATCATTCCGACCGATATCGAGATTTTACAACTTCCCCGACCCAAATGAACGGGCGATTAATCACCCGCGAAGAGTTTAGCCGCGAACAACTTTAGAAACGAACAAAATCACCTGAAAATCGTTCCTGACACCGGCTGAGATTTTTCAACGTTTCTAGTTCTAATTGAACGCGATCGATCATTCGCAGCGCGACGAGAAACTTTCGTTCGAGAAAGAACGAAATCACATCGAAAATCAAACCAATCTGAAGTGTCGCAGAAAAGGCAAACACATTGAGGAGGGGCTGGCGATGGGCGGTGAGGAAATAGAAAAAGAAGTTCTGATCATTTGACTGGAAAACTTCTGTAGAATGAAAAATTTGATCGATTACCGCTAAGCAAATACAGCGAAGCAATGCATCATCGTTTCGAAGTGAACACTTCGATCAATCGTGGTGCAGTCGAGTGTTTCCCGCGCTGCATCCGACCGGCATCCTCCTCGCTCGCTGGTGTTTCCGATGCACCAACAAGTTTTCAAAGTACTTTTAAAGCGCTATCTGCAATTCGAATTTCAATTTAAAATCGAAAGCCCTAGGCAGCTACCGTACTGTTAGACGGGCGTAACAGGCCTCTGTGATCCTAGGCCTGGCCACTTTCTTGCACCTAGTCGTTTTTTTATCGTACTTATATTAATCTCCCCCCCCCCTCCCCCCTCGCCCTATTAAGCAAATCGAATCGATCGAAACTGGAACAATAAGCTGGAACACTGTCGAGCTCCAGCTACGTATCGAAGTTTTGTTGAAACTTCAGTTTCAGTTGAAGGTTGTATTATATTTTCTTTCGTATCGATCGTGCTTGCTCGTAATGAGAGATTATGCGTGACGAGGGTGTAAGTCTGATGTTAGAGGAGAGTTAGGAAAGCGGGAGAAAGAAACGTGAAAATGTGTTCCAAGTCGACATGGCTCGATTCGAGGTGTATGTGACGTGGTGTGCAATTATGTAGATGTTTCTGTGGTGTACAATTATGTAGATGCTACGGTAGATTCTGTACACTCCTCGGTGAAAAAACAAAGATTGCGAGGTTTCCTTGCGGTTAAACGTAAAGGTGTAGTGTACCGTGTGTTTAGATGGATTTTAGAAAATATCTTATTATTATTGGTGCGCAGCTTTCTTTTTGAAGCAATTTGAAAGCAAGAGGAGGACAGGGTGATAAAAAGAAAGAAAAGGAGAGGAAGATATAGAATATATTTCTGTTCCAGTTGGATGTAATTTATTGTATAAATGCAGAATATACGAAACATCTAATTTATCAAACGAATTGACAATAGACTTCCTTCAAGCGAGAAGAAAAGACGAGAAAAAATAAAACAATTTGATGGAAGAATCTGATGAAAAATGAGGATGTCGAAATTATTTCTTGAGACACGAAACGCGCGTCTATCGCTAGCCGAGTGGAATGAATAGATTCTCAAAGAAACAAGGGAGATATTGGCTTCTGCCTTTGCCCTTTTGTCCCAAGGGCAAGAACGTGAAGGTGATTGATAGATGTATCAAAAAACGGTGACGTCTGTTCAGGCAGTTCCGACGAGCGGGCAAAGTACCTCAATTACGAAGAAATATTTTAAGAATACAATTTCTACGATTAATGAGATTTCTATTTTATACACATTATTGAATATTACTGATAAATTACAAACGTGTACGAACTAATATTTCATGTGTCTAGGAGATTTAAATTTCTTTCCTTCTTTTTTTTTTTTTTTTTTGAAAAAAATTGAAAATTATACCCTGAAAGTTTGGAGCAACCATATTTCAAAATTGACAAAACAATTCTATCGCTTATTTTAGATAAGTTTTTCGCTTAAAATCTCTTGGAAATAAAGAAAATTATATTTAGGAATTATCAATGTTCTCGGAACCATAAAATTAGTAGAAACTACAGTACACTTGCAATACCAAAGTGATTGAAAATTTCTACTCGTAGTATAACACAAAAGGAAACGAATTTGCTAAACCTGTTCCTACTGTTTCCCTTCAATACTCCCTTTTCATTCACACTAATCTCGCCCTTTGTGCACTCTTTGCGGAGGACGGATCGCCATTTCGAGGGCGACATTACAGCAATTCGTATCCTAGAACGCAATCAGTATTGGGGTTGTTTATTGAAGCCACCGTAACCCTGAAATGGGAACCTTTGGCACTACGATTATCCCTGCGCTAGTGTTTCATAATGAAGAATGCCAAAGAAAGATGATTCCCCAGTAAATGAAACGCTGCTGGTCAATTAGACGAACTCTAGCTATCGAAAATCTCAATATCGATTCATTAATATCGAGCTGCTGTCAGATGAGCTATGTCAGACATGTTAGATCGGTCAGCTATGTATACGTATGTGCATGTTAGTGGCATATCGCGGTAGAGTAAGCCCAAGATTATTACCTATATTCAACGCGCTATATGTCAATTAAATTCTAGTCAAACGCAATGCACGAATACTGCAACATTGCGAGATCGATGAACTGATCGGGCGACATACCACGTCGTTGGAATTTAAAACATTGATCGCGACAGGTTTCCGTAAGTAACAATTAAACGTGCAAGTAACATTCAATAAGAATCTCCCGTTGGTAAGTTTGATGAATTCGAAAGTAGCAACGGACCGACATTTTACTCTATTCCTCTTAAAAGTTTTGCAATTAGCGCTACAATATTGATTGCCAGTCACGATTAAAGCGATTTATCTTTATCTTGGCTGTTCCTCCCAAGCTTGTCAACTGCAATCGGATTACGTTGCTCTCTGCAGAAATATGTAGAAAATAGTAGGCAAATACTTTCGGGAATATCGGTTTGATAAAAATTGGATCGAGGTGAATTCAGAGACGAGAAAGCGGGATTCGAAGAGGACTCGTCTACCTCGCCGCGTTGCAACAATATCCACGATCAATGCTCGACGATAATTTCGAAACGGCAGGCTCGATATCATCTACCGTGCTGCAGGAGTCACGACGCTGCCGATGCGATCCAACATCCAGAAGGGAGGAAGAAAGCCGACGTTTCGGGCTTGCCTCTTGCCGATTGATTTTCTCTCTATAGAGAAGACTGAGAAGAAGAAGAAGAAGAAGAAGAAGAAGAAGAAGAAGAAGAGTTAACCTTGACTCGCCACTTAACGAGCACGTAGACATCGCCATCTCCACGGTTTCTGGAGAATCATTCAGCTGCTATGACTTATCAAATATATTCGATCGGTCGTCGATTCCCCCCTGTATTTTCATATACGTGACTCGTTTCGCCCGTGATACCTCCCCCTCTTCTATTTGCGTGTTCTTCTATTCTCGTCTTCTCGATCTTCTCTCGTTTCGACGTAACATACACACACACACATATACCGGAGAGAAGTTAATGCAACTCGCAGAGAAAGTCGATTCCTCATCGAGGATACATATTTTCAATGTTTTACGAACGACGATCGAAATTGCTTCAACGTTGCATCGCCGAGTGTGATCACTTTCCTGCTACTTCTTATTCCCATTAAGTCACTTTGATGATGTCAATCTTATTCGTCTATATCCGTATATTAGACAAACCAGATTCTGAAGTTTGTTTGAATACCAGCGTATTTTCTATTTATAAAGAGCCTTTCGTCTTCTAATGGAAAGGAGGAGCAGTTTATTTGCAAACGCAAATAAACGCACAGTTCTTCTACAGTTGCATTCTTAACAGCAGTTCAAACTTACACGAGTTATGTTACCAAGCAACGGAAACGAAAGACGAAAAAAAAAAAAAAAAAGAAAGGAAGACGAAGAAGAAAAAGAAGATAATTAAAAGTAGTAATTCGCGTTGATTACACGATAATTATTATTGCGGCTATAATATACTGCGTGTCTATAAATTTCTGCCACGCAGTTCTTGTATCGTGTGTTTTAACGTTAGAATTACCGACGACTAAAATATAATATCCGTAGCAAAGAGATTAAAGTGCAAGGCACGAGAAAAAGTTAATAATACGACGAAGAACAGCTTCGAGCTTCTAATTAATACATTTCATTAAAAATCACTCGAGTGTCTACAAATATACTGCTTGTGAATATATAAAATTTAGAATATAAAAAATTATAGATATATAAAATTTAGGGCGTGGAAAGTTAAATACATGAAATTATAGATATGTGAAATTTGGAATATAGAAAATTATAAATCTGGACCACTTTAAGGTAGCTATGAAAAAAAAAAAAAAAAAAAAAAAAAAAAACAGAGGGACGATTTTGTCGGCCGGTATTGTAATAAACAGCCTGTATTATCGAAAACCGCAAATCGCGGTGAACGAGCTGCCCCGGTGAACTTAATTTATTTCGACGCGTGTACGCGGCAACAGAAATTGAACGTAATATCCTGGATAAACAATAATCGTATGGCCGAGCGCGTTACGACGTTTTGATCTGTTCACATTGCGGTGGAAAGTAAATATTCCGCGCGCGACGTTCTATCATTAATAAGCGGAATGCGTCGAGCGGGAGCGGCTTGCATTCTGTTGGGAAGTTGGGATGCGGTAGACACGGTAAACTATATAATCCGTCGAACGCAGGGAATTTCGCCCGTTCGATCGGCAAAGTGAATTCGATGTGCACAACTACCCGTGAAAATGTCCGGACGCGCCGTCTATTCAGGAACATAATAATTGCGACCCCGGGAATGTAATATGTCATAGTAATCCTCGGGGCTCCGTGCATGGAAAACCTGAATTAATTTCGACTATGTATCAATTCGCGTTTTCTGCGCTCGTCTAATGCGTGCGCGCAGCTGTTTCCAGCGTGTGCACGTGGAAACTTTTCGTGAATAGGTGTGTCGTGTGTTACACGATGTCTCGTGCGAAGTATTTTTCAATTTTATCGGCACCGTAACGCCTATCCTGTTGTTATGCGCATTGGAAACGAATTTTATACATTTAACACGATAATTCAATATTTGATATTTGATACAATAATTTGTAACGTTCGGCGAAGCTCGATTAATTTACTCAATGAAAGATCTTTAAAATCGGCATTCTTTAGAATTGTCCAATTAACTTTTGAATTAGAGTACGTACGGTGAATGAATAATTTACAAGCAACGTTGCAGGAAATAATTGCAAAATATAAAAATGAAAATAATTATAAAATAACACGTGCAAAACACATAGTGGATATTATGAGAAATTATATAAGAAAGAATGCGTATGGTAATGAATAATTTACAAACAGTATTACAAAATAACTCGTAGAAAAAGTATAATGAATATCACGGTGAAATGATAAAAACGAGAGTACGTACGACGATGAATAATTTACAAGCAACATCGCGGATATTGTACGAAATAATTGTGAAATACGAAAATGAAAATAATTACAAAGTATAATAAATAAATATGTAGAATATAATGGACATTACGAGAATGTATAGAGATATCTATTTGTTCTATAGTCTAGTTCCGATTCTTTGCGTCTTCAATTAAAACCTTTCCCATTTTCTTTGAAATTTCAATTTTCTCGCTAAAGAAGTTTCGATCGTATCTTTTTACGTTCGCTGAGCCTCCTCTCTCTCTCGTTCTCACTTTCGCCTCGCGAAACAAGTTGAACGAAACAACTTTCGCGGAAGTCGATGGAAAAACGCGAAACGCGGCGTCTCACATTTGCCACGAGCCATTTCCTTCCATCTTTACGTCCCGCGAGCTATCAAGACTATCAAGACGGATTAACGACGACTTTCCTTCGAGCGTACGGCGGGCTATTGTCGTAACGCGGCACGTTAGCCACACAGATGATTTTATTTCCAGCTGCTACATTTATCAGCACGCGGATAATGAACGTTATCCTTTATCGTAAACGTTCTCGAAACACCCCGCGGCTGGAATGCAAATGACACTTCAGCCCGATACGATATCGGGACGAGTGATAAAAATGATATCGCGACAGAGCAGGATCTTAAATTCAACGGCGGAGCACGACGAAAAGAAAGAAAGAAAGAAAGAAAAAAAAAAAGAATAACACGAGAGCCATCTCTTCACTGTCAATTACAGAGCACGATGTTACATCCTGCAAGATGCTTCGTTTTATAAATCTCTCGTTCGACGTTGCTTACGCTCACAGAAACGTATAAATCGTCTGGAAATTTTAATCGGCTTTAGATAATAACCATTAAATGACTAGACCATTAGTGACCATTAGTAATTAGATGAATCGATAACGATAGCCGGTGGTATGCGGCACGAAATGTTGCTCTTGTTAACGTTATCGTAGAAATTAATATCCTCGTTCGTGTCGAAACGGGAAACGAGAATTCTAGGAATAATAGAAACGTTGAGCACTTAACACAGATTGGCGTCTTTGCACTGCGGAAACTTGCGGAATTATCGATAGTGGAGACAATTAGATTTAAGTCTTTTTTTATTTATTTTTTTTATTTGATCAGAATGGTTCGCACATATTAACAGTGTTTTGATTCAGAGTTCAGAGATATTCATTTCGAAATCGTAGTCGAATATTTATTCAGAGTTCGATATTCATTTAGAAATTTTTGCTCTTTAACTATTCGATGATTTTGAATAAGTAGTTATGATGGCAGATCGGTATCGTGACGCTGGTGCATTATAAATATATACGAGAGTCGCGACCAGATTTAGATAGGAAGCGTTCGTATAGTGCATTTATTTGTGGAACTGAGCCAATAAAATCCTATATCGCGCCGACATGCGTCGGGTTTTAACAAGTGTCGATTCATCGACGAGTGGGACACGTACTGCGATAGGTAAATAGATACGGAATCGTGCACGACGAATTCTATATCAGCAACGTTATTTAGCCTTGTACTAACTGCGCGGTTGTGTGAATGTAGCACGTCCAAATATAGCTACTTTACTACCTCTAGAATATACATTCGCGGAACTCGAAATACTAAAAAACTTGAAATAATAAAAATTATTCTGAATAAACTTTTTTAACAATTTATAAACTGTAGAGATATAAACTAAACACACCAGATAAATCTTACTTTATGTTGAACGTGTATTTTAATCACTTTTGTAATTTTTCCTATTTATTAATCATCCAACTACTAAACTAAATTAATCTACTTTCAAAAAAAAAAAAAAAAATATTCATGCGATAATATTTTATAGTTAAACTTCTTTTGATTAATTTATGAGGATATTGCACACCATTGACTTTGTTGTTATAAATATAAAAAGAGGACATCTATGTCTCACTAAAATTATCATTAACTCATTTTTTTCCAAAAGCGGGCTTATATCGCGGCGAATATTCTGAATATTTTACAAATTTCTCCAGATTGTGTACGCTCCAGATTGCGAGTTTTTATATTATTAAATTTTTCACGAATACAGTACAAATCTTGAGTTTTAATAATCACGAAATCCAGAGTTTAGTATCGTTAATATAGAATTTCCTCACCCCGAAACAATTTCAAGAAAATCTCGTCCGTACGTCGAACATGTCGCTGCAATTTCCAATTTGGTTGACCATCGTGGTCGAACATTTATCCACGATTCGCGCAAGCGCGACGTTCGAATTGAACAGGACGATTTATCAAAGCGATCGTAACTTACGTAACGATATCTAAGAACGGAGGGTTCTTGTAAAAAAAAGAAAAAAAAAGAAAAAAGGAGAAAAACAGAGTGGTTCGCATTAGCGTCGCCTACGGACAGAAACTCGGGGGTTAATCGAAAATATTTTCCAAGCGTCCTTAGCCGCACGTGCGGCGCATTCGATTCACGTTTTTGTGCGTTCCTCGCCTGGGCCCTGCGCTGCAACGCGAAAGAAGCAATGATCCAAGACTGAGAGAAACGAAACGTCGGACGGGGCGAGTAGCACGTGTCGACGGTGAGACGCGGTGGAGGAGGAAGAGGAAGAGGAAGAAGAAGAAAAAGAAGAAGAAGGAGAAGAAGAAGCATGGTAGATCAGTCACGATCGAAGAACATCGTAACCCGCTCGAGGAAATAATATCGCGAGACTAACGGCGTAAGAAAGGTTATTACGCCAGGGGGTACGAGGGGAGTGGGGAGGGGGAGGAAGAAGAAAAAAAACCTCAGGCGGCATTAAATTTAATTTCTCGCCTTGGAGGAACACTTTGTGTACGTGGCCTCTCCGCGCTTAGTGTCTCGCGTTTTTTGTCATTAGACCCGACGAATCTTTTTAAACCTGTTTTGTCAAGGAGAACGTTCTCCATCTCGCTTATTTTTTTCCCTGCCCACACATGAAAACTCTTTCCTCGTGGGATTCAATCCTTAATCGAAAGTTTCATCAAACGTGACGTGAAAAAACTAGGCGAAAAAAATCGCGTCGATTTAGACGCAAGAGACGAATTAATGTGGAAATTAAATAGCGACTTAATATTTCTAATAGTTCCTCCTTGTTCGAAGGAAAGGGTGGAGACAGTAACAGCGTAGGCTACGTGAGTTTCGTTTTTTTTTGCTTGAGAAAAAAGATCGATACAATTGCGCAGTGAGTGTCCGATGAACCAAAAGAAAATAAAAGAATTAAAAAACGAAACTTCTTTCTCGTATGCGTCAAGACACGAGCGTCCCATAGCGACTTTCGACAAAATATGGAAATTAATAACGGCGGAAATTGGGCAACAGTTGAACCGACTATTCAGAAACTTGGAAGTAAGTTATAAATTAGAAGCCACTTTGCACGCTTATAACAAAGTAATGGCCGTTGCATAACTGGCTCGTAATAACGATCGTCGCACCTGATCGCGCCCGATGTCCTCCCAACGCGAACGTTAAATTCGACCCTCGAACTAAAGTTAAATTCCCATCACGCACGAAAAAAATCCACGCCACTCGATACATCGAGTAAAATTCGAAGGGGAACACTTTCCCTTCTCTTGCAAGCTATCGACTTGCGAGTTGCAAAGTCAATCTTTGCAGGCTGCTTTCAATCGCGTCGTTCAACGAGACTGTAGCTGTTCCGCGCATCCTGCGCGATAGTAATTGTTACACCGACTTTAAAGCGACTGCATTAGCGCAACGCTTTGTTGCAGAACACGCTCAAAGCCCTTGAGAAGGGTCGATTTTAATGGGACGACAACGTGCAACGTGCGCGAAGGGGGGCAAACGCGTGGGGAGCTCAGGTTTACCGAGCACTGTCTAAGGGGAATGTGAACTTGCAGGCGTTTGAAAGCAAATAAAGACGTGTTTCCATGTCAGACGTCTGTTTCTGAAGAAACATACCCTCGTAGGATACTCTCGCGCGCTACCGCCGATTGCGAAAGTTTTCTTCTTCTCCGCGAGACGTATTTACCGTATCTCTTTCTCCTTTTATTCTTTTATTCTTGATCTGTCGATACTGACGCGCGATGTAAAAAGAAAAAAAAAAAAAAATAGAAATGATTCGCGTCGAGAAAATTTTTTGCTTTTTACATATAACTGTACATACAAGAGACATGATAAAATTTGACGTTAAAACGTGAAACATCGAATATCATTTTTAACTTCGAAATAGAAATTTCAAGTTGTATTTTTTACAAAATCGATATAAATGTCTTCCATTTAGTTCCAACGCGATAATATTTAGAGGAAATCTCCATACGCATAATGGTGAAGTTACGATAAAGAATTATTCACCGAGAGGAGGGCTCCTAATTACTTTGTGATTTATGGATAGCTCTGGATACTAACTTAAGTTATTCCAGGCGTGTTTACAAACATTTCTTCCATCTGTTTACTAACATACTAACTATCCTGAATATTTTACCATGCTATTAGTTCGACAAAAGGTTGGCTACTAGTATTCCGTGAGAATATATCGTCTGGTCTCTATGCATGTCTTATGCTACTTTGCAAGTTATCTTAACCAAGAAAATGAATTTTCAGTGGCAAATAATTCAATATCGATAATGGAAATTGCATAGAGGAAGTATTTGCAGGGAAATACGGAAAAAGACCAACCATTTAATAACAATTTTATTAATTTGAAAGTTCACTATTAAATTGAAAGTTCACATTATTAAAAAGAATCACGTTTACACTCGAAACTGTGCTGCCGAGTAACGATAACGATTTGAATTAAACACGCATTATAATTAATCGTTTCTTCCGTATCTAGAAATTATTAATTAATTAATTTGCACGTTTGCTGCGCGCAAGAACAGATGCAATCGAATTTCGGGAGATATCGCAAACCAATCGCAGTCACATAATTGCCAAATAACACTTCGATCAAGTTGTCATATCTCTCCTCCGATATCGAGCATGTTCGAATGCTCGTACACTCTCTATCGCTGACAGTTTCAATATGCAATTCTCGTTCGATTCATCGTCGTGTCAACGACGAAACAATCGTTGGAAATATCACAACGCTACCTTAACGACGATACACGAGGACAAAGTACATTAATATAATCAAAACGAACGCGATTGATCGATAAATTAGATGGCATGCCGACTTATCAAGAGACTGAAGGTTAGAGGATCAGCCGAAAAAGTGTAAATTTCGAGTTCTTTCAACGTAACCAAGAAATTGTTTCACTGATATTTTTCTTTTCTTTACCATTTCTGACGTTATATATTATTTTTTGAATATTTAATACGTTAGTGTAGTTTTGCGTATTTCGTACAAGTATACAAAAATTCTTGTATCTCACGACTTAATCGACGCGCAGCTCATTTCCCAAACTTTCCTCCGCTGCTATAATAATTTTTTTTTTTTTACGAAACGTTAAATATCATGAATTGGGAATTTATAAAATTACTATCATACGCCTGTTTCTTTCGTGAACTCCGTATGAAATAGAAGTAGCTTAGCTGTATGCCTGTCGAGTAACGTCCTTATCCACTTCGGCTCGACGGGCGATAAATCTATTATACGGTAGAACTCTCTTTTATCAGAGAGAGTGGAACTTCACGGTGGTGTAGGAGAGTTAACTTGGCGGACGACTATTGGCGAAGAGAACGAGAAGGTTGAGGAACAAGCCCGGGAACGAAAGCCGAAAAGCTCTTTTATCGAGGTCACGATAAAAAAAAAAGCAAAGTTTCATCAACCGACGTCGGTACACGCTGTTATCTGATGAAGGTGGCCGGTGTTGCACGCTTATAACTTATGACTTAATCCATGTGTTACGAACGTTACGTGGGTAAAACGGAGGGGAAGCGTAATGATGCCTCCAGTACGGACGAGTACGCATATAATGCACGAGGATCGAGCGTAAAGGGGATGCGTTACGTAAACGACGCGCGGTCAAACGATATCGATCTTCGTTTCGATCGAATCTCACGGGTGAAACAAGGCTCTCCCACTCGCTCGCCCGCCCTCAACAAACGCAGGACGGAATCTTCGGCAAGATAGCGAGCATCGTCGAAGCTCGTACGATGCTCGCGTGCCCCGTGGCTAAAGCGACTCGCTAAGCCACTCTTCGTAATTCGACGGTTCGCGATAAGGGATCGAGAAAGCTAGGCAAACTGGCACGATCCTTTTCTTCTTCCGCGTGTAGCGTATCCACCGAGAAGACTCCTTGTACCACGATACTAGACGAGATCCCGGCAAAATTGAAGGAAAACGCGCGCTTAAGGTTGGATTTCTTATTGATGCAGTGGGCAAGAATGTTTCTGGTTTCGCGCAAGCGATTCTCCAACTGTTACGCGAAGGAACACCGAATCTGATTGGGCACAGTATCGGAGATAATGAAAATTCGCAATATACTGTTCTGTTTTTGCTGTGTCTGAGTTTCATTCCCATTTTAACGAAATTACAACGGTTTGAGGAAATTTTTGTGTACAAAGTGTTGAAATGTGAAATTACGTGTATGATGGACGATTCTTTGGAAACTTGAAACTTTGAATGAATTGGTCCAAGGATCATTCGATTTTCATTTCAGTGAAAAGTGCGCAACATTCGTTGAGCATCGATTTAAATTTTATTCAGGGACATTCTGATCTTTACGGGGCATACTTTTTCACGATGCGAAATTAAGTTGCAATTTAGAAGTCATAGGAAAGCTATTTCACAAAATTCATGGTCATCGACAATCAGTGTACATAAAGCATCATTTACAAAGACAGAGGAAACTCGATAGCGTAAAGTGGTTTAAGTAGATAAGGACCTCATTCCTCAGACAAGCACCGTACCTAAGCACATACTAAAATCACTTGATAATCAGTCGTATCTACAATTTTGCCACTACCTAGTATATATTTATCTTGATCATCAAGGATATATATTAGCGTTACAAGTGCCTCGTACCTGTCCGTTTCGACTGCACTCTTCCAGCCACGAATCACGAGATATCTCGAGAATGAAATACGGAGTACGAATGTACGTAGAAACGCGCGAGGAAAGGATAATAAGACCTAAATACAAGTGTGTCAGCGAGAACCTTCAAGAAGTATAGCCTCCAACATATCAAAAAAAAAACAATCATACGATGTAACGAGAAAATGGCGTGTTTCGAGCCGTTTTCGACGATATTAATTCGTCCGATCCGTCACTCGATTAAGAATCTTTTCGCCATCTCGGTCGGCTGGTTAACGCGCGTTTTCACATGTGTGTACATATACATACGTTAAGTACATACATAGGTTAAGTTCACGGGCTTGAAGTTTGTTAAGAGAATAAATCAATTTCTGTTTACATCGCGCACCTGTTACCTGCGATCGTCGGCATTGCCTCTCACAAAGGAGAGAGCGGCTGCACAACGTCGGCGATTGCGAACGACGACAAAGCTTAGAAACCGTATTAGTCCCCGTATCAATAATAGAAGGCCGCAGGCCTCGGTAGAACGGCGAGCAAGTGGCGCGTAATATAGTCGGTATTTACGGTGTCACGAGTGGCGCGTTGCGTGTCCGAACGACAGGCCGAGTTGCCCGCAGAGACCGCACGCAGTCGTAAACATTCGGAAACAATTTAGCCACGGCTGATAGTCACTCTCGAGGCGCTTGAATAGCACGCGAAGGTGGTACGTGTCGGACACGCATGCAGCCAGCGCCATGGGGTGTGAGAGAATGGGAATGAGATGGCCACGGTCATTACGACACCTAGCGTACCAACGATTTATGCCGCTCGTCTTTCAGACCTTTTTTCCCCTCCATCCGTTCCTATAATAGCACCACAATGCGCACTGTTTTCACTCGGTAACCGATTTATTCTTTTCAACCAGACAGAACCATCCTCGTTGCTCTTTCTTTCCTCGGATTTTCTACTAACGCGATTTTATTTTTGGCGATACGTTTTGTCAAAATTGTGAATCTCTACGCAGAGAATGGACGTAACGCGTAATGTTCCCCATGACATTTGCCACGTAGTAGAAGATACTATCTCTTTTAATTATTTATCAAGAGTATCTGCGGTTTAACAATCACGTTGCTTGGATTTTAATCAATCGTGTCGTTCGTCATTTATTTCCTCGAGTTTCTTCAAATTTTGAAAATGACGCACGATTGATAATTTCCTTTGACGTACGACTAATGGAATGGTAAAAAAAAAAAAATGAGTTGTTACGCACAGTGTTATTTCACACCTATAGCGACGTGTCAAACTGAGTCAAGAAACAAATAATAATGCCTATTTTTCTTCTTTTCAGCATCTTCCGAGAAAACGGACTAATGAAATATCTCGAGTTTCCAATTCCTGTAGACAATGTAGCACCGTAAACGAGTACCGTAAAGGGTTTACATCTCAAAAAGCAAAAACCGCAGTGAAACCGAATCCAGTTACCTAGGTGGTCCATCGGTAGATCGGAGAAGAACCACTGTATCTAATCCACCGATAAGATCAACATACGACAGAAAATGAGATTTCTCAACCTGAAAATACCACCATCGCCATTGTCATCAGCGACTGTTTTATGCCTCGAATTCCTTTAGTTTCACGCGCGTAACGTGTGTATGTGTGTGTAGACTTTCGGACGAGCAGCCTTCTTTCACCAACACGTCAGTGTTCTCTAATTTATGCGCCACGAGAGGAATTTCATGCGCTTTGTCAGAAAAATCATCATACCACGGATGAAACGCAACGACGTTACTGTCAATATCGAGACTATCGACATATATGCTACGTTGGACACATTGCGTACATCGTGGGCGTGCAACGAACGCAGTTCTTCAAAGGATCGCGTAGCCGAGATGGATTAGAATATTACGCGATTCATTTTCGCATAAGTAACGAAATAGAATCAAAATCGAGATAAATAGACGGGGATAGACGATTTAAGAAACAATTTCTCTTTGATCAGAAATATAAAATATTTACAGAAATATATGGCGTTCGTTGATTACGAATTGTCCAGGAATTAATCCTTTCTTTAATTCTCTTGTCTGATTTCTTATTGTTTCGAGATCAAAGAAAAAAAAAAAAAAAAGAAATCTGAAAGAATTCTCAGGTACTCACAAATGAAACTTCTAGGCAAAGCTTCTCCAGCAGAAACAAAAATTTAGTGAAAAGGATTTGAGGAAGAAAGCAACGAAATTCTCGCCTGGAACTCAGCGTGATCAAATACAATCCACGAAAAGCGTTAATAAAATGTTCGACTCCTTCGACACATTCCAATTCGCTGAAAACAAACGATTTCGTTCCGACAGATTGGATTTTCGATCGTTTCCAGCCGATGCATCATTCTTTCTTGCTGACGCTGTACGCCGGGATGTTTACGTTTCACAGTAACGGCACAGTGATTCAGGTACATGCTGTGGGTTATTCGAGAATGAAGACGGAATGGCTAAAGTCATTACAGAATTCCATGCGTAGTGTCATATAAGTGCAACGCCGCATAATGTCGCTGCACTATGTCGCTGCTGTAACTATGCATTCTGGATTGTCAAACCGAGTCGGTTGGCATGCATTCACAGGAAAGTTTCCTTCACGTGCTATCTATAGACGGTGGAGCGTGAAACGCATTCTCGTCTGTTGATATTTCCCGTCAAACGAAATCTTGCACGGGAATCATCGTGATAATATCTGTCGCCCTTTTGTCGGTCGCGTCCTCAAAAAGATTGGAAGGAGTATCTGGAGTTGAAAACACGCGCGCTGGCGACTGTTAACCATGTATTTTGTTGTTCAAATTTCTCTTAGACGCTGCATTTTTAATTATTCTCTATATGAAAATTTGTGGCAATAGTCAAGAATCGGTATCGAAAATTCGATATGTAATTGATGTTAAATATATATCAAAGATCATAAAATTATTATTATAAATTCCACGTCATTCTGATTTAATTTTCCATTCGGACTAACAGTATCTGTAAACTTTCAATTGGGAAAAATTATTTAAATTTCGATTTATAGAAATTTACATGATGAATATAAGTAGAATATTTTAGAATTATATTATACACATATAAGTAGAATATTTTAGAATTATATTATACACAAAATTATTGAGATTAAGAGAGCCTATGAAATATTTTTGTTTATTATAATGTGGTATGTCTTCAGGCATAACAAATCAAAAATAACATTTCTACAAACAATTGTCAATTAATAATGACATTCTGCAATCTTACTGAAGGAAATATGATTCCTCACAAAAATACTAAGTTTTCTTTATACCTGCGCTTAGTTAGTCTAAAACATCAAGATTCGACGAGTCTCGCAACTGTAATTTATTACCATTGATTAAAAGCTACCAGTGTTTATCATCGTGACTGATCTGTGACTGATCATCGTCGGAGTTAGACAGACGGCTACTCAATACGTTTTTAGAATCAATTTCCTCCAAATGGAGCCTCATTGGAATTCTATTGCTCGCAATCAATTTATGCGGAATCATGCTCTGCTGGATGATGCCATACTCTGCGAGACACAATGGCACGAGGAATATTTTATATTCTAATCAATCTTCCAACGAAACAGTGCGAACGTACAGACAAAAACACACAGGTGATTAACACGAGCAGATGCCGAGAGTAGCTTGAAAGTTGATTGTAAGTACAGTGTACTTCCTGAATGCATCAAACCAGCTGGAATCTCGTTTGCCTGCAGGTAAATGAAAATCTCGTTTTCAGCGTAACAAGAAAAA